>NW_006292574.1:1304761-1321887 GCF_000327345.1 Myotis davidii | reverse complement strand
TGAAATTTGTGCACTTGGGGGTTGACCCTCAGCCCAGCCTGCACCCTCTCCAATCTGGAGGATTCTGTGGGATCAGGCCTAAACCAGCAGTCAGACATTCCTCTCACAATCTGAGATCACTGGCTCCTAATTGCTCACCTGCCTGCCTGTCTGAGCGCCCCTAACTGCCCCCCCCCCGGAGGGCTGGTTGCCCCACACAGCCTGCTCTTGGATTGTTTGGTCGCCCCTCACCTGAGGGCATCCTGACCAATTTGCATAATACCCTTTCTATTAATATAGATCAGGGGTCCTCAAAATTTTTAAACAGGGGGCCAGTTCACTGTCCCTCAGACCGTTGGAGGGCCGGACTATAGTTTAAAAAAATACTATGAACAAATTCCTATGCACACTGCACATATCTTATTTTGAAGTAAAAAAACAAAACGGGAACAAATACAATATTTGTATTTGCATGTGGTTCGCGGGCTGTAGTTTGAGGACCCCTGGTATAGATGATCCCACCCAAGTGTAAGAAGTAACTGAACAAATTCAGGAAAACCCTGAGCTTTGTCAGCAGCTGACATTGGGAAATCATTTAACATTTCTATGACACATATGTGTTCTCTGACAGAAGGTGGCAGGGTAGGGATTATTACAGTTTCTTTCTGGTCTGAAATTCTATGATTTTATTTCTAGTTGAAGTCAGATAATTACCCTAAACTTTCAGAAGTGAGAGTAGTAAATAATTAGGTCTGGAGAGAGAAACTCAGTACCTGGAATTCAGAGACAGGAGAGATTAACTTTTAATGTAATATGCTTTTAGTAGTCCAAGTCTTTACTTCTTTATATTTAAGCTCTTATCATTTCTAAAGACTCTCTTTTGGAAGAATAATTTATGCTTTTAGTTATTCCCATCTTTTGTCTTAAATGTGTGAGAAGTCGCAAACCATTGAAATGGCTAATAATAATTACCACCTATTGTTTTATGGCACTTTTCTTTATTTACTGTGTGCAATATCTGTTTTTCTACTATAACCTTGTAACTGATAAATCATTGCTTGTAAGTATGATGAAGATTTAGCCATTGGTTATCACTTTTCAACTTGGAAACACAATAAGTATATTATTAATTAAAATTTTACTCTTGTTTCTAGTATTAGAAAAATAAGTTTCATATTAGATTTCTCTGATAACTAAAATTATGCTGGAATTTCAGTGTAAAATTATAAACTCAAAAATAGAAGAAAATGCAGGCTTAGAGTAGATTCCATTAAAAGTGAGAAGGAATATACTTATGTTTTAAAGGACAAGGGAATTATATGTAAAAACATGTGACCTACAGTTCATTTTTCCACTAATTTTCATGAATAATAGTTCCTTAGTTGTACATTTCAATGCGTATTGCATCTCTTCAACCCTTGATGCTAGTCACTTTTCCCCTTTTATTCCTAAAGGACATTGTATATGCAACCATTATTACATTTTCTAACTTTATTTTAATTAATTATGTGCTTAAAATTCTTTCCACTTGATTGTAAGTTCTTCAAAGTAGAATGATTCTCATTCATATAAAATATTTGAAATATAATAAATAAAATGTGAATTTAAGATATAATCTGATATGGTTAAGACATACTGTGGTAGTTAATTCAAATTGATAAAAGTTTTTACATTTAAACAACAGTTGTAAAACATTTACAAAATTGTATTATAAGCATCAGTGCAATTGATATATTTTGCTAGATGTGTGATCTTTCAACCCACAGATAATTTTAATGATGCTAAAAAATCAAATTACTTGGTCTATTTCCTTTTACTCTATATGCATGAATCTTTGATATATACTTGTAAGAAAGTAGCATTTTTAAAGTATTTCAAGTATACTAATAATGCACTAGCTTTACTAATTTTAAAGACAATGGAGCTTGACACTTTTGATGAATATTTGTCATATAACGTTTTGTTCCTTCATGTAATTTACTAAACCATTTCTAATTAATCATAAATATTCAACTGAAGCATGAGACTATCTAGAAGGTAAAGGAGAGAGGAAACAATGGTACAAGCTGTCACATTTTTACTAACAAGACAGTATTGAATACAAATTTTCATCTTAATTTTTATGTTTATTGATTAGAGAGAGAGATAGAGAAACATGGATTTGTTGTTCTGCTTATTGATGCATTCATTGGTTGCCTCCTGTTAGGTGCCTTGATTGGGTATGGAATCCCCAACCTTGGTGTACCAGGACAACATCTTAAAAGAGCCATTCATCTTTGCTTAGAACCCCATTACTTTAACTTAGTAATGTATTGAGAAGTACTGCATTTTTTCCATGTATAAGTTGACCCCATGTATAAGACCCCCCACTTTTCCAACCCAAAATTAAGAAATCAATATTTTAAACATAAGACATAACACATTTTTCTTAGTAATTACTGTAGGTAATGTTTACATACCAGTACGATGGTATTATGCAGCATATCACGTTATTCAGCTTCTCTTGCATCACTGCTCTCTTCTTTATCATTATTAGTTCCAGACATATCAATTTCTTCAACTTCTATTGTATCACTGCTGTCTTCCAAGTCACTGTCTATATATGTGAGATCATCCTCATAAACTTGTGGCATTTTCTCAGCTAACTTTGTTCATGTTCTCATGGCCAACACTTCTCATGAAACTGAAGCACCATTTTGCCTTTCCTGTAAACTCAACAATGTTCATTTCACTTGCAAGCATTCTTGCCTGATGTTGAATAAGCTTGGTTGACACACATAAGCCCCTCTGGTGCTGCTCCATAATCCACATCTTAAGCCTCTGCTCCAAGTTTGCCCATTTTGCTGGTTTTCCTGTTAAGGCCTTCTTTTTTGGCATCTTAAGGAGTTGTTCCTGTGTCCTCCACTGTCTGGTCATACATTCATTGGGAAGAGATCCACCTTGTCTCTCTGCAGCTCTATCTCCATGCTCGTTTGCATAGCTGATTACATTCAGTTTGAATTTTGCAGAGTAAGACAATCGCTTACTGGTATTTATCTGTTTATTTTTTGACATCTTTATGGGCTCAGAACGCTCCAGTCCCTGTTGCATCTGCACACTCTCCACGTCCACCTCCAATTACGGCATCAGCTGACGTCAGTAACAATAAGGCTCATGATTGTAGGAAGCCGGGTTGACAAGGTATGGGCAGCTACACCAGCACGGCTCCTTCCTTGGCTGACTTCAGTATATAAGATGCCCCTCATTTTTCAGTCTAACAATTTTAGAGAAAAAAAAATCCCATCATATACACGGAAATATACGGTAATCTATGTTAACCCAGGCAAATAAGATATCAGGATATCTCAGTGATATGGTGCTTCAGGAAGGTGATGAGTGAGGCCGTGTAATACAACAGTAAGAAAAAGATGATTTTATGTACTGCTTCCTCCCATTATTTTCACTTCCATAACTTTTTCAATTAAATTTCAACAAAAATGTCAAATCCAAAGTGGTTTTAGATTCCTCAACTGCCTTTTGTAAAATGACTCAGTGTGCCTGCTCTCGGAGCTACTTATTACAGTGTGTTGCTGAGTCTGCAATTCAATGAAGTCAGCAGTCTGGAAATTTTCTCAGACCTAGACCATTAATGTAAATTATTTTCTGCCTTTTCATAACTTTATTTCTTAAGCACTTGACAAAATTAGCATTTACTTCTTTAGATTAGGCCTAATGTGAGTTCTCACAAAACATGTAATAAGGTTGAAATTTCTATGACCCAGAGTTTTAGAGGCCAGTTAAAGTGGATTTTTTTTATTACTTTTATTCTCTATTTAAAACACTCAGCTGTCTCTGTAGTTTTCTGTAGAGCTTTTCTTTTTTCTGTTATAGTATAGGAAGGAAAATGTGAATATACTATTTTATTTACTCTAGTTGATTTTTCACTTTCCTCAACGTCTAGCCAATGCAAATAGGGATTGATATACCCCACAGTCTATCTTGAGTTTACATCTAAAGATAAATGTCTTTGTAATGTTTGGTATATAATGGGTAGTCAATAAATATTTGCTGGATAAATAGTAGGTTATGTAGGAAAGAAAAATATGCCAAAATAATATAAGGAGACTGCTATACTTTTCTCATATTCTTAAATCAGCTACAGTATCTGCAATTAGTAACTTTAACACTATCAATGCCAGGTGATGTACAACTTCCTTACTTCATAAAATAACATTCAGATATCACAGTTACAAATGCTTTCTCATTCAGCAAAACAAATCTATTTTCTCTCTTCTCTTTTCTCTCTCTCTCTCTCTCTCTCTCTCTCTCTCTCTCTCTCTCTCTCTCTTACACACACACACTCACATCAGAACAAAAACATTATTTTTATTATTTCTTATGCATTATAGCACTTCAGTGTTGGGCATTGGGCAATTGGGTAAATCTCTTGCTTCCCAAAAAAGTAATTTGAGAAAAAATATAGTTTATTTTTTTTATCTGGACCACACCTCTCCTGAATATGGACCCAAGTCCTAAGGTACCTATTTTAATGCCAGTTTAAGGCTCATACCTAACAGAGTTGAAAGACTTTGACTTTAATGAGATCTTTGAAACAACCAATTTTTTTTTTACCACCCTGCTTCGAATCATGTGATATAATGAATTCTCTGTATTTTGCATTAATTTGGTCAGTGAGTCTCATTTTTCCCCAGGAATATTCTAGCTAGTATAGTGTCTATTTTATCCAGTTTATTTAGATTTTGAGTGGATGCATGTGGTGATGAAGCATATATAGTGAATTTTTGGATAAATCCTTAAACAGTTTTCCTAATTACTAAGATTATGATGCATGTGCCCATTCAAAATTCAGTATTTAAATAAAATACAAACTAGGGATGGATGGTTGGAGAGAGAGAAAGAGAGAGAGAGAGAGAGAGAGAGAGAGAGAGAGGCTTTATAACTTAACCTCTGCCTTTAACTTCTAAACTGTAAATGGTAAATATGAACAATTTAAAACTTTACCACTTTGTTTAAGGTGCAACACTTCCACTGGGCAAGATTTTATGTGCCTATGGCCTACTTCAAGTAAAAAATAGTGTTTGAAAAAGAATCTGCCTTTCTTTTACAGTGTAACTTAGTTTCCCCTAATTCTCAGTGGCCTAAATTGTATTCAGATACACAATTATTGCATTATTTAGGAAGTTTAAATTTATAATTTACTTCTTTTTTTAACATTTATTTTTCAATATATATGAACATAATTTTATCTTTTTTTAACTTTTTACAAACATGACAATTTTAATCCACTTATTTGATTTGGTACTATTACCTCTAATGGAGTTAATCTATCCCTTTGAAAAATAATGGGACATTATTGCAGCCTTTTGAAATTTGGGATTTATTTCAGACATTTTATTAAAAAATAACTAATTTTAATATGATGGTTTATTTTAAAATATAAATTTGAGAATTATGATTTATCTATTTCTTAGTTGATTTTTTCTTAAGATTTTGTTTTATTCAAATAAACTTTTCTATGTCTTTCCTAGTTTCTTTCTGAGCTCAAAGTCCATCTTGCTTCTCGTAAGTCATAACTCAGTTTGCCATGCCCTATTATTTAGGGTTCTTTGTATTTCATTTTAACATTAAAAAAGTTTTGAATTCTGTGATTATACCTTAAGATACCCCTCAACCTGTAAGAGATTTCTAAAGATTATACCTTAAGAAATCTCTCAAAGAAAAAGTGAAACAGACAGATGATTTGAAGAACCTGGAAGTGCTGTTCTCTATATCAGTCTCCAGCCCTCTGGTACCATGTACGATCCTGCACATGGTGAGAATGGCTGCTCTGTGCTTTGCTGCGCATTAGGTACAGCATTGCACAATACAAAGAGACACACATTGGCACTTGCCTGCCAATCTGCTCCAGCTGCCTACAAATTTGGTTTATATTTTTGGAAGGAGACTTCATTCCTGTGTGACCAAAACATTATAAAATCTTAAACAGTTTGGCAGCCTAACTTCTATATGACAAATTTTTTCAAACCCATAATCCTTCAATTTCCTTAAAAAAATAATTGAACCAAAAGTAATAAAATTGTGCAGTGAATGTAAACTTTTAATCACTTGTTTGAAGTCTTGTGTGTTGCTAGCTCATCATTCTCTTGTTCTAAGATGAAGAAATTCTGTTTTCTTTTGTGTTAATCATTCCTGGCAATCTTTTCTTTCTCAGAGCCAAGCTCTTCTAGATCCCTCTGGGGCACTAGCTGCTTCAGCTGTTGTCCTTTGGCTAGTCCTTTGTAGTGTTTCATTCACGTTACCTTAACTACCGTTGTCCCCAAAGTGGTAGCAAAAATAAAGGAGAGAAAATCTGGCACAGCACTTACTGAATTATAACTGCACAGAAATAATGGGCACTAGGAATAGGAGTTAAAAACAATTATAATTTACTAGCGGCCTGGTGCATAAAATTTATGCACTTGAAGAGGGGTGGGGGGGGTGTTCCTCAGCCTGGCATGCATCCTCTCGCAGTCCAGGACCCCTCAGGGGATGTCGGTCTGCTGGCTTAGGCCTGTTCCCCATGGAGAATAGGCCTAAGCTGATAGTTGCAAATCCCTCTCCTAGTCCAGGACCCTTCACTCCTTACTGCCCGCCTGCTCACTGCTCCTTACCACTCAGCTTGCTGCTCCTTAGTGCTGCCATGGAGGCAGGAGAGACTCCTGCCACTGCCACAGTGCTCACCAGCTGTGAGCCCTATCTTTCTGTGTAGTTGTCTATAGGCCAACTGCTCTCTTCCTTCTCACTTAGAACGAGCAGCAGGTGAGGGCAGAGTGCCTGTCGTGGAATGCAGAGGGCTACCCAGAGCTGAGGGGAGTGGCCGGGCCCGCAGGGTAAGAGGTGGATACAGAGGACGCTATCTCACTCAATTGTGGGGTGGGCTGGCTGGCCTTCATCTGCCTGACCCCACCCAGGGAGGGACCAAGCAGGGTGCCTGCCTCTCCATTTTCCACACTTCCATCTGTGACACCTGTCACCCTTGTCGCCCTCCCCCAAAGTGAGTTTATCTCAATCCCTGAATGTAAAAGGGTACAGAGGTGGGGAGGGCATCCACTCCAGTGCCCCCTGATTCCCAGAAGAACCTGGTCAACCAGACCTGATCTCAGGATGTTGGCCACAGCTGCAGAACATAGATCTGTTTCAAGAAAAGTTGGGCATGCAGACTTTTGTATGAGCCCCTATTCCAAAAGGTGGCAGTTTATTCACATTGTGGCAAAGACATCTTCAAGGGTAACATAAGTGGGTAAAGTCAGGGGCAAACCGGGCCATTTCCTCATCCAATCTATCTGAGATGCATGGACAGAACCAAGTCTCAGCTCTTTACAAGACAACTTCTGGAGTTTTTTTAAGACTAAAGTACATTAGTCTGTCTCCATTCTTGTTCTTTCGGATTTTTTCATCATTGGATAAAAGTATATGTACATTGGGGCAATCCTGTTGAGATACAACATTCCAGTTGCACCCATGTGACAACAACATTGCCCCTCAGAGGGAGGGAGCCGACAGATGGGGAGCAGGGAATTCTGAAAACCAAAGCAATGACAGAGATGCTAAAGCTTTCCTTCAAGTATCTGACACCCCACTTCAGGTGGCCTGCAGGCCGGGCGTCTCCTGGACCTTTACCACTTGATGTCCTGGCAGGCTGTTCTGGACCCTGCTAGGCGGTGTGCAGGGCCACCTAGGCCCAGGGGGAGTTGCCCACCTGCCCCAGCCACTCCTGGTACAGCTCCTGCACATGGGCGCTGGTCTCCCGGGGCCACACCGGGATGGCAGCATAGTTATCTTACATCTGCCAGAACAGTGTCCTGTCTGCACACCCGTCTTCTGCCTGGGCCTGGCCGCTGCCGCTTAGGCATGCCTGGTGCAGGCCAGGACCTCCACGAAGTGGCAGGGGAACTTGCCCCTCTACAGCCTCAGGACCACTTCTGGATGTTTTGAAAGCTGTCAGCAGCCTCAAAGGGTAGCAGAACCTCTCCGTGCCTTTCAGGGGTGACCTCCCAGAAGTCTTTGTTCCTCAGGGTGCGGTAGGTGAGCACTCCCACGTCCTCGTTGAACAGCTCCTTGGCCGTGTGCCTGAAGACGTGCACCAGGCACCCGTCGGAGCTGGAACCCTCGTGGCGCCTCACCTCCTCCTTCATGTCTCCAAACCGAGTGTCCATGGCGGCGTCATTCGAGGTGAGGTCACTTTGCTCCATCATCTGGGCAGTTTCCCCTGAGGTTAGCTCAAGTTCAGCACCCTGGGAACTATGTAAAGCTGTGGGAGCATCTTCTCAAAGGGCTGCCAGTTTGTTGTCATAACACGGGCCCACAGTGATGTGGAAAATCTTGTCAGGTTCTGCCTGTCCAGAGAGCCCATGACCTGTTGGGGAGACTTGGCCGTGCACAGGTGGGGGGTGATGGGGTGAGCCAGCACACGCTCTGCATATCTGTCCCAGCCGGGGCAGGCGGAGGTCATCATGGGTAGCTGGGGCTCTTCCTCACGGCGCTGGCAGTACTGGTGCACAAACTCCTTCTGACTCTCCAGGATGCTGAAGTCCGCATCTATCTTCATGTCGAAGACAGTGTGCCCCAAGGCTTTTGAGAAAGCCACAGAGCCTTCAGGACACATCAGTGACACTGAGGCTGAATTTAGCAGAAAATTAAGGTATAGACTGAGGACACACGGACACTGCCAGCACTTTGTGCTGTGAGGTTCAGAACACAGAAGAAGTCCTGGGTGTTCTGTTGAGAAACTTGGACTCCTTCCTTTGCGGTCACACAACTGTCACACGCTAGGCAGTCACTCAGAAATATCTTGGCATCGGCCAACTTATGGAATTCTCCCTTCTCTTCATTCTCCTGAGCCAGACTCTAGACATTGACCATGGCATTCTCTTGGTCATCAGTTTTTGTGTTCTTTTTTAATACAATCCTTCCCAGTGCAGTGATCACACTTCATCTGGAGCTGAGCAGGCAGGGGCCGGCTCGAGTGACCTGGAGAAAGCACTAGGAGAGCAGTCAGTCACTGCTGCTTGCCCCTGGTGCTGCTGGTGGTATCCTTTCTTCCTAGGGGAGCGTCTAGGGAGGGGAAGTGGTCACAGTGTCTGAGACCGAGTTCCAGGAGGCCAGCAGCGCTGTTGGGATTGTGCCAGAGGTGCTGGTCTGTTGGTGCCTGGCCTGTCCTCTGGAGATTGAACCTATGGGACTAATAAGGAAGCCAGTCCCCACCGCCCCGCCTCCATCACCAATTGATTGGAGTCTGAGGGCCAGGAGGAGGGACCAAGAGGCCCGGCCACTCACTGCAGTTCCCTGTTAACCATCCCCTGATCAATGGGAGCCTGCGGGCCAGGGGAGCGACCAAGCAGTCTGCCTTCTGCCCTCCCGCTCAAAATGTCGCTGCTGCCATGAATTCACTGGAGCTTGAGAGACCCCTGTTCCCCCATTAGCTATCCCCTGATCAGTGGAGCCTGAGGGCTGGGGGATGAATTGGTCATCTATTCGATCTTTATGGACCCTGGGGTTTTATATATTAGGTGATTGGATAATGCTACATGTGGGTGCTTTCTGTGTCATTAGGTTTTCTTCCCTTAATATTTGTTAGCAAAATTTACCCTATCTCTTTAGTTTTCCCTCTATTGTTTTATCTCTACTCCAGTTCAGCTCAGCACAGAAGTATTGTTTTTTAATCTAATATACAAAGGTGCTTATTCAAATATGTTTGCCTTCAGAATACTGTGCACTCTTTTTTAAATATTTGATTCCCAACACCACCCTAGATTTGCAGAAACATTTAACTGTTCTATCTATAAACATGGAGACACTATTGAAGTAATTGAAATACATCAAAGAACAGCCTAGCATCCTTATCTTGTGGATTTTTGTTTTAGGGACAGGCACAAGGACAGGAATCTAGTTGGAATTCCTATTTGGAGAACACTACTGCAGAGCAAGAATGCTGCCCTAGATGTTTAATTGCAGCTCCTGATTTAAAAAAATACAGGATACAAGGTGGGCTTAGAGGATATTACACGCTCAATCTCATCATTAGAAAATAATATTAATAATATCATCTTATCATTACAAAGAAATATTAATAATACCATCTTCATTGCTTTTCAAGTTCTTGTGTATATTAAAAATTACTTGATTAAAACTTTAAAACTGGTAAGTATTGTTTTTCACTATGACTATCTTAAAAAAAAACACAAGTGTCAAAAGAGAATATGGAATCATATTTCATAATCTAGTCCAATGTGACATATGAAAGTTATGGAGAAAATAGTCAGATATAGCTGAAAGTAGATTAACATGTAGGAAAAGTTTTACATAGCACAGGATTCCAGATCACAAGGAGGTTAAAGAAGATATTCTAGGACCTTTGACATGAATATAGTTACATTTGCATATATCAGGGGTCCTCAAACTACGGCCCGCGGGCCACATGCAAATACAAATATTGTATTTGTTCCGTTTTGTTTTTTTACTTCAAAATAAGATATGTGCAGTGTGCATAGGAATTTGTTCATAGTTTTTTTTTAAACTATAGTCTGGCCCTCCAGCAGTCTGAGGGACAGTGAACTGGCCCCCTGTTTAAAAAGTTTGAGGACCCCTGGCATATATATTCAATTCCTTTTATGTTCAAATGAGCAACACTGGAAGATGAACAGCAGGGGGTGAACTATATTGATTACAATTAAAAAAAAAAAAAAAGGGAATCATGACCTTGCTTAGCCTTTATGTTTAACTAGAGGCCCAGTGCATGGATTTGTGCACACTGAAAGGATGTTAATTAGAAGGAATATTTTAGAGGCCGGGAAGGGACTGCAGGAGGTTGGCCCCAGGGTGTGTCTGGCCCATCTCGCCCAGTTCCGATCACCTGGACCCCAGCAGCAAGCTAACATATTGGTGGGAGCGTCTGCCCCCTGGTGGTCAGTGCTTGTCACAGTGACTGGTCAATGGTTGAACAAAAGGTTGGACTCAGCATATTAGGCTTTTATATATATGGATATGTTTTGCTTTTCAATTTAAAATTGAACATTGCAGTTTATATAAAGTCAGAACAGGTGGTTGAACTTCCAAATGCTCAACATTTGTCTTTGCTGAAAGTATAAGTGCTTTGTTTCTCAGGTAGTGTTTTTGTATCTGAGGGCATTTTGCCTGTTCATTTGTATTTAGTTTCAGAAATGTAGTTGAACTCAGATATTACCTTTTCTTCTGAGGTATTCATTTTTTTTTCTCCTTAGCTTTCCTTACCTTTTATTCTCTTTAGTATTTATCTAGTGGAATGTACCACTTTTGGGATCACAAAGACCTTGGTTCAATTTGGTTCCACCAGCTCTAGCCAAAATATCTTGAACAATTAACCTCTTTAAGTAGATTTCCTCATTTATAAAATGAGAAAAATAAAAGCACTGCGTCATAAAATTAGTCTGAGGATTAAATAAGAGAATGAATGGGAACAATTAGCTGAAAATGTATCACCAAGTAAGTAATCAATAAATGAGTTCAATTACTCTTGTAAATATTGGCCTTTGCTTAGAGATTTAAAGTAATATCTGGCACAGATTGAGTTTTATTAGTTCAAGTGTGTAGCTGATATTTATAATCATTATGAGATGTCAGACATTCTGCTTTTTCATTTTTAATACTTAAAGTGTGAACACAGATAAATGCATTCAATAATTACATGTTGAAAGAATCAGTACGTTGAACATATGCATGCAATTATTGACAGGGTATTATCCTCTCTTAGCTTCTTACATGATCAGGGTATTAGGACAAATGGCAAATTAAATTTATTTAAGGAAGGATTATAAACACAACAAGTATACAGCCTATGGATAGTTTAAAAATACTTTCCTAAAATATATTCCTATTACTTTGTTATAACTATGATCTACACATGTTAAATACCTATAAAGGCCTGGAGAAAGTTCATGAGACTAAAGTATGTAATATATCTTACCTCATCTCTGACGGCTTCTTTCCACATTTCACATTATGCAACTTACACATTTTTCCTTAAATAAGCCCTTGATGATAACCCAACCCCACTTTCTCTTCATATGTCAGGGATTTCTATCTCTCTAATTTGCTGATGACATGCAACAGGAACATCTCCTTCCTCCTCATCCTGGTATATCTTTACTTATACTCGCCTTTGTCTCAGAAAATGGAATAGATCCTCTGCTTAAATCAAAACACAATAACTCTTTTCTTAATCTCATTTACTCTCTTGTCTTCTAGGATCCTGCCCTATCAATTGGCTCTTATTTCTGTCTGCATTTTTAATATTCCCATTACCAATGTATTCATTAGTTAACCATAAAAACATGTCCATGACCCAGTATTATACTGAAAAAAGGTAACCTTCATACTTGATCTCTAAAGTTATTATATTACCTCTTCCATTTTTCTGTGATTTATAAGCTATTAAAAGGTTTCTTGCTATGTGTGTTTCCCTAGTAACATTTAGCCTTTAACCCATTATGTTTGTACTAGAGGCCCATTGCAGGAGGATTCCTGCAAGTATAGGACTTCACTTCCATCTCTGAGGCTCCTACCCTGCCCTTCTCTGCGGCTCCTACCCAACCTTCTCTGCGGCTCCTACCCTGCCCGTCTCTGCTACCTCAGCTCCGTTGCTTGGCTTCCTTCCAGGGTGCGGTGTCTTCAGTCTTCGCTCCCAGCCAGTATTCGCAAATTAGCCACCATCTTTATTGGCGGTTAATTTGCATATTGCGCTGATTAGCCAATGGAAGGTATAGTGAAGGTACGGTCAATTACTATGTTTGTCTATTATTCGATAGGATTATGACTCACCTTTCAGGTTCCTCTATCTTTCACTCTCCAAACGCAGATGTTCTTAGTTAATTGTTTTTGACCCACAACTGTTTGTTATATGCTCCCTCTTATATACTAGTACTACATTAGTTTTATTATCACAATAACTCTGCATCCTGAATTAAATTGTGTAATAGTAAGCTGTCATTCCTTTCCTTTCAATCCTATCTATTTCCACTTCCTTAAGTTCAAGTTTCATGTTGTAAAAGGCTACTACCTGGATGTTCTTTTGGTACCTAAAAATGAAGATTGGCTATGTCTTCTGTTTTTCACACACACACACACACACACACACACACACACACATTCTCCAGATATTAATTTCTTTTTCCTTCAAGTTTTCAGGCATCAAATTATCTCCTAATTCTCTCCACATTTTTTACACAGACATTATATTCAAAGGTATACTAATTGCTCCATATAATACACCCACACAATTTGGAATGATCCTGAACATCTCTTGGCTTTGCAAAATAATTCTCTCTAAAGCTACCAATAATGAAGTTTTAGAACTTCTATCATCTATTATGTCTTATCTATTCCTATGGCTATTTTCCTAGCTCAGGTTTCCATTGCTTGGGCTATTATTTTCCTCACTGGCCTCACTATATATCTATATTCATATTTTTGTTGTTGTGCCTCAAATGAGCTGCAGCAATTACTGTGTGAACTTGTAATTAACCCAGCTATGTCAGAGTCCCTATCCAAAAACCAGTGAAAAAACAGTAATTCTTAGGGAGTTTTAAATAATATATAATATTCTATATAATAAAAGGTAATATGCAAATAGACCAAATAGCAGAATGACTGGTTGCTATGATGCTCACTGACCACCTGGAGGCAGACGCTTAATGCAGGAGCTGCCCCTTTGTGGTCAATGCACTCCCACAGGGGGAGCGCACTCAGCCAGAAACCGGGTTCACACAATTGGCAAGCGCAGTGGCGATGGCAGAATTCTTTCCTGCCTCCATGGCAGTACTAAGGATGTCCGACTGCCGGCTTAGGCCTGCTCCCTGCCATCAGTTGGACATCCCTCAAGGGCTCTCAGACTGCAAAAGGGCACAGGCTTAGGGACACCCTTCCCCCTGTGCACGAATGCCATGCACCAGGCCTCTAGTTATATATAATACTAAACAGGTATGTGTGTCTCAGGCAGTGTGTTTATTTGTATTTGTGGAGATAGATAGATAGATAGATAGATAGATAGATAGATAGATATAGATATAGATTAGATATAGATATAGATATAGATATATGTATCTTTGGGCACATGTAAGCATTTAATAAATATTGTTACATCATGTTATTATCATAGAATAATTATCAGTCAGCTCCATTATTCTGCAACCTATTTTCTGTAGTTCTATGGGCTTTATCTTTCTTCATTGCAATGTTAAATTTGTCCTCAACTTATTGAAAATATTGAAAGGGTTTACATTATGCTATAGAGTAATGTGAAAGCACGTTTGTCTAAAATTACAGCCCTCTATAATTTGATCTTCATCAATTATAAACTTATCTAATACTTTTCTTTTTTTCCCCTCAAATTTAATTCAAATTGAATTTGTGATTATTCTCTACTTTGTGTTATGGTTTGTTACTTCCAAGGGAATTTTTGGCCCCAGATAAGCTTCCAGTTTAGAAATTGTATCAGAGTCTAAACAAGACCAGATAATATGCTAAATAGATAAATAAATAACCTAGATCCCATCTTTACTGACCCTGAATTTTCATTACATTTGATTGGTGTCTTTATTGTGTAAATCTTTATACATTATGTTGTAGAGCACTTATTTAGGATACTAGAGGCCTGGTGCATGACATGTGTGCACTTGGGGACAGGGTTCCCTTAGCCCAGCCTGCGCCCTTTCGCAGTCTGGGAGCCCTTGAGGGATGTCTGACTTAGCACTGCTGTGGAGGTGGGAGAGGCTTCTACTAATACTGCTGCACTTGCCAGCCGTCAGCCGGGCTTCTGGCTGAGAAGCGCTCCCCTTGTGGGAGCACACAGACCACCAGGGGGCAGCCCCTGCATTGAGCTTCTGCCCCTTAGGGTCAGTGCACATCCTAGCAACAAGTCATTCTGCTGTTTGGCCAACTTGCATATTACACTTTTATTATATAGGATATGAAACAGTAAAAACATAGTGCATTTAATAAAATACTACATTCATGAAACCCTTGAGTAAAATCAAAAATAATCATAATAGGCTAGGCTTGAACGCTAATAATATGATATTTGATAAAACATATCTTTCAACTCTTGCAAAGATGTATAAATAAGTGATACTAAGCTATAATTAATCTATACATTTTATTTCAAAAGCAATATTTATTCACTGAGAAGTTATCTTTAATTATAAAATAAGAACCTCAATGTTCTACAAGTAGGTGACTATAATAATTTCCAGAATAATGAAAGTTGGTTTTTACATATGATTTTAAAGGTGGGCTCTAAATATATATCTTGAACTTTACAATGAAAAATATAAGGTAGTTTTAAAATAGTCCTTAAACAGTATATATTCAAATTGTAAAACTAGCATGGTCATTATAGAAGGGAACAGAAAGAATAAAGGAAGTCACCAGAAATCTCATGAGCTGATCAAACTACAGTAACATGTTGGTATCTGTGACTGTCCATGTCTCTTCTCTTTATTTCTTCATATTTCCAGCTCTCTGTTGATGCTACTTTCTTTCAACACACAGATGCAAACACACACACACACACACACACACACACACACACACAGGACTATGGAATACTAAAGTAGTTCCATAGGGTATGACTATAGCATAACATGAAAAGTGGAAAGTTAAGAGAATTTGGAGATACAAGGAGGGAGGCTGTATGCTTCCTAAAGGACTTAGTTTTATTCTGGGGACATTGGAGATTTTAAGTAATAGATTATATAATTTGATTCTGATGTCAGTGAGGTGTTTCGAAAATTTCATTTTTATTAAAAAAAAAAAAAGTTTTCCCACAGCCTGGAGCATGAATTGAAAAGGAACAGCTGTGACTGTTGGCAAGCAGCCAAGTCAAAAGGTTGTCACTGCAATGTCGATTAGAAGTAATGAAAGCCTGGAACACAGCAGAGTCAATAGCAGTGGGGATGGCAGGTGGGAATCATATTTGTGAATTTGTAGAGTTAGATCTGATGGGATTAGGTGCCAGTTAGATGTGAATTTTAAGGAATATAAGGGAATGGGGATAATTCCTAGATATTTGGATCAGTTGACCAAATAGATGGTAATGACCTTTCTTGAGATCAGGTACGTAGAAGAAGAAAAAAGAGGAAGATGACCTCACTTCTAAACCTGTTCAGTTTGTTGTGCCTATGAGATTTGTAAGTGATAATGTCCAATACAAATTTGGATATGTGGGTCTGTAGTTTATCTTTGAATCAAAGAAAAAGACTATACAAACATACACAAATATACACACAGAGGATATTTGGTATTGTGTTTATAAGTGCATCTAACTGGAGTATTTTAGTTTTAACAAATAGCTCTTTCATCCTATATAATAAAAGCCCAATATGCAAATTGTCCCCTTGACCAGGAAATCGACCAGGGGGTGGGGTTGGCTGGCCAACTGCCTGCGGCCCCTTCTCTGGCCAGTGGGGGCAGAAAGCCGGGAGAAGGGAGGCCCCATCTGGCAGCCGCTACGGACCCTACCCGTGCATGAATTTTTTGCACTGGGCCTCTAGTTTCAAATAATAAAATCTTAGCATGTATGTGTGTCTGTGTTTGTATGTGTTTGTGTGTGTGCCCAAGAGTAGGTAATAGTTTACCTATTTTTGTTTTAATCCTTGATGTTTATATTATAACTAGAGGCCTGGTGTACAAAATTTGTGCATGGGGGTGGGGGTGGTCCCCTCAGCCCAGCCTGCACCCTCTCCAATCTGGACCCCTCAGAGGATGTCCAACTGTCTGTTTAAGCCCCAGTCATGGGGATTGGGCCTAAACCAGCAGTCGGACATCCCTCTCACAATCCTGGACCACTGACTCCTAATCGCTCACCTGCCTGCCTGCCTGGTCGCCCCTAACTGTCCCCACCCTGCCGGCCTAATCTCCCTTCACTGCCTCTGCATGCCTGTCTGATTGCCCCTAACTACCCCTCCCCTGATGGCCTGGTCTCTCCTAACTGCCCACCCCTGCCGGCCTGGTCACCCCTTACTGCCCCGCCCCTACCGGCCTGATCGCCCCCAACTGCCCCCCTCTGCCAGCCTAGTCACACCTTGGCCCCCATGCTGGCCTGCTTGCCCCCAACTGCCCCTTCCACTGGCCTGTTC
>NW_006292574.1:1259118-1304693 GCF_000327345.1 Myotis davidii | reverse complement strand
TGGTCGCACCACGCAGCCTGCTTGTTCAGTCGTTTGGTCCTCCCTCACTAACCCCCCTGTTGGCCTGGTTGCCCCACGCATCCTGCTTGTTCAGTCATTTTGTCATCCCGCACTAACCCCCCTGCCGGCCTGGTCATAGACAGCCATCTTGTGAGGGTGTGATGGTCAATTTGCATATTACCTCTTTATTATATAGGAGGATATTCTTTCAAGAATATCTTTCAATAATATATGCTTATTTTGTTGTGATAATGAAATTTATTTATTGTTTATATATAAAGATTTTACACAAAATTTATTTTTAAAATAAAATATTACAAGGTCTTTAAGATGGCATTTTCAATTGGAATTTTATGCATGCTGCTTTTGTTTGATGTAACTATCTAGTTTCCTAGTGTTATGTACTAAGTTATCTGCTAGAAATTAAGATTATAGCCATTATTCCTAATCAATTCTCACAAAAATCTATTGTAAAAACTGTGCATAATTTTCTCAAAGTTAGAAAAATATTAAAATTTACAATTTAATTATTTATCAAATAAAAAATAATCTTAAATCCCTTTTGGAGTTAATTATTTTAAAATATGTCCTGACAACTTGATGTTGATTTGGGTTTTTTTGTTTGTACGTTTTTGTTTTTGGTGAGCCCGGGTGCAAGGGTGATTTCTTTCCCCGGTTCTCGTCGATTCAGATTTGAAAAACGAAGCCATGGACTAAAGGTGGTAGGTGAGAAGTACAGAAACTTTATTGCAAGCAGATACTATCTCTAAAACTCTAATCCTAAGTTTCTAATTCTAAGACTCTGTCTCTCCAGGGAAGGAGAGACAGAAGGGTCCCCTAAAGAGGGTGGCCACTGTTCTCTTTGTCTTGAGGATTTATATCCTAGAGACCACACTTTCCCTCATTGTGCCTTTCCCACCGTGGGACTTCAGCCCTGTAATCAGTGCCCATGGCCCCTAAATCCACACTTCTTTTTAGTCATCTCATCCCTTCAGGTTGGAGTTGCTTTTGTTTTCCCTTATGGCTTTCCCAGTTGCTCCGGTCAGGGCTGCTTTTGATCTAACTTTTGGTTGCCTGAATTGTTTAGGCCAGAGACACCTCTGTCCTTGGTCTATGGCTGTTCTAATTGCTCAGGCCAGCGATGCCTCTATCCTCCCTGGACACCCCCTTCCTGCCTGCCTAATTAATCTAGCTAGCTAACCCTTATCAATGTAAACTAACTTACTGTGGTATAAGAACATTTAGGAGAGCAACACACCTGTTAATTATTTCTAAACATACTTTTCTTCATCAGTGAAGGTAGTTTTTAAAAAGGATTATAGATATTTCATATTCTTAGAAAAGTGTAAGATTTTCATAGCTTATTGCACTTTGACAAACTGAACTTACCCACGGACCCAACACACGTGTCAATAAACAGAACGCGTATATTATTATTTGGGGGAAAATTACACTGTAATTTGATATGTCCATATTGAATTTCATTGTATTCTGCCAGTATTTTTAAAGGCAAGAGCACTTTAAAGCAAGGAATGTTGTACTGAGAAAAACCTGAAAAAAAGTCAAATTCTAAAAGAGCGTTAGAGAGAAGTTTACTCAAACACACCCTGTTTTTCATCAATCTTGCTTACTTCTCACAACCCCTTTTTATCTCCACTCCACCTTTCAAACCCATCCATCTTATTCAGTGATGCATGATAGAAAATAATGGGAAGTAATGTTAGAAAGGTAGAGAGGGAGGCAATTTTGTGGGGTTCTAAATGTCCCTCTAAAAAGGCTACAATGTCTACCATTCAAGCAGCACTATGTTAAGGTCTTGAGGAGAAAAATAGTCTATAAAAATGTTCAAGAAGATGAAGTAGGTGGATTAGTATAAAACAGGTTATGAGGTACAAATGAGATTAGATATAAAGAATGGCCAATTAAAAAAGCTTTAGAGATGATCTAAAGATAAAATAAAAAATGTATAAGCAGTGTAGGATCAAATCGTTCCTCCAACCTCAGATCTTGTGCTTTCTCTTTCATGCCTCTTTCTATCCCATTACACCAATCTTACTTGAAGTCTAACCAATGCCTTCAAAGCTCACCTCAAAAATTAGCACCTATCTTCCAGTTGAAATCAAACCTTCTCTCTGTGGCATTCTCATTACTAAATATTTGTTTCATTTTAGCACTAACTATACTGAATATTTCAAGCAATCTTTATTACATGCCCAGATTCCCCCATTAGCTGTTTGAAAACAGGACTTGTTTGTTATCTTTGTTTGTGTAGGTCATTTGCACAGAGTATTTTGCATGGTAAAAGTTCAATTAAAGTTCTTGAATAAAAATTTTATTCAAATTAATTAAATGTTATATTATTAGATAGATTGAAATGAGTTTATAGAAGGGAGAGGGAAAGATGGAAGAAGGAGGAAAGGAAATTAATGCCTGACTGAATTAAGGTACAAATGAAACTTGGTTATTGTTGGAGTTGTGGTGTTGTGTGGTTAGGTAAGGTAGTATATACAATTGAAAAAGACTGGTGACATGTCAAAAAATATAAAGTTTTGTTGGAAATATTTAATTGAAATATTCAGTCTGGCTTCCTTTTTTGAAAGGCTCATTTTATGAAGTAGGCAATTGTTTCTGCAGCCCCTGAAGTACACTTATTTACCGCTGCCAAAAAGGCAGTTAGTTACTAGTTTCTCAACTGATTTCACAGGAACCATCACCTTCTGAAAATATTCTCAAGAAAGTCCAAAAATACATATTCATACTATGCTTGAATAAGAAGGTAGTAACCCGCTACCCTTTCCTTGAGTCAAAGCATGGCATTCTCCAGGGAAATCTTCCACAAACCTTCTACATTATTTTTGTGTGTGACTTCTCTATATGACTTTGATTTGGTTGGTGATGCAAGGATAGTCCAGTTATCCATTTGATGTTCACCTTATAGTTATTTTTTGTTCTTAGTATCTATTTTATTAACAATGCATTGAATATCAGAGCAATAAATATTTCACTTCAGCATAAGATTACAGATAATTTTTAGTTTAAGAATATAAGACTGGGTTAATTGAGAATTATGCCAATAATTATGAAGGTCTGAGGGGCCACCCTACTTTCAAGCTAACGAGTTGGTCAGCCACAACTTCATAGTTACTGGTAACAGACATTAGATTCCTGGGTCTGAGATTAAGGGCTGTTTATCACTCACTATAGTATCGAAATAGCATTAGCATTTTTTGCTAGTCCTCCTATCTCCAATTTCCAAAGAGTGACGTAAAGAGGCCCAGATGACTGTTGCAGGGATAGTGAGTTATATTATAGGAGAGGAACACTGAGTTAAGGGAAGCCAAATGTTTTATAACCTATAGGAGTCAAACCCCTCCTTTGCTCCAGAGAGAGATATTATCATTACTCCACTGGAAAGTAAATATATCTGCCTATTGTCACAGAGCTATTTGCTATGCAAACCAACTTAAAAATGGGGTACCTTAGTGGTTGAGCATGCACCAGGAAGTCACGGTTCAATTCGCAGTCAGGTCACATACAGGAGTCACAGGCTGGATTCCAGTGTGGGGTGTGCAGGAGGGAGCCAATCAATGATTATCTCTCATCATTGATGTTTTGAATTCTAGCATCATAGTCCACAAAAAGTCCTGAATGCTCTTGCAAAACAAGTTGTATTTATTATTTTATTCAAATTGCTATTGTGGGGGGTAAAAAGAAGCACATTAATTCCCAAGTCTACAGTTTTTAGAAATAACAATTATTCCATTAAATTAAAGATTGGCCCTAAATCAGGCTCTCTTATTTACCCCCTGTCATTCTCATTCAGGCACATTTATTTTATCTGTGAACTACTATAATAGTTTCCTAACTGTTCATCACAGATAAGCTTTTGCACATGGATCTTTTTCAGTTTACAGATTAATGAAAACCTCTAACTTTTCCATTTTTCTATGAAGTGCTCTATGCCATCAAATACTTCCCCTGCTTTTGTGCACTGGAACATGAACACTTAAGATTTTACCTCTTACTACTCAAAATAATTTTTTTTCCTCAGATTTATTTTAAGTTTCCAGATTCCCAGTTTCTACTCTGTACTGCTGTTGTAGGAGTAAAAACAAAAATACTACATTGATATTTCCTTTGATGTTTATTTCTTTTTATACATTTTGTCTATTAAAAACTTATATTAGAGATAATAATACATATAAGCTAATTCAAAGTGAAAAATGTCAGTTGACTACTGATTTACAATTAAAGCTTGATAGTTGCTGTAACATTGTCTTCTTCCTCTATGAAAGCACTGAAATCCTGGCATTATAGAATAATGAGTTCTTATTCACTTCAAATAGACCTTTGACATACACTATTCTATTATAACATTCTGTTAATAATTTCTTCATGTTATATTTTTATAGTCTTCTACCCAGTGTCATGGTACATTTTATAGATACAGAATAACAATTTGTTGATTATTCAATGACCTGAAGCATATTATTAAAAAACTTCTCTTGGCTCTAGCTGGTTTGGCTTAGTGGATATAGTGTTGGCATGTGGACCTAAGGGTCCCAGGATTGATTCCTGTCAAAGACACATGCAGGGGTTGCGGACTTGATCCCCAGTGTTGGACATGCAGGAGGCAGCTGATCAATGATTCACTCTCATTATTGATGTCTCTCTCTCTCTCTCCCCCTTCCTCTCTGAAATAAATAAAAAAATATATTTTAAAAAACAACAACAAAACAAAACAAAAATATATTCTCTTGGCCACAAATGAGAATGGTCAGCTGTTGAACATGCTTATTCAGTACTGCATATGATTTAAATACATGTAAACACCCACATATTATCCTGTCATGCAAAAAAGTGATTTTTATATAAGAGAAGTTTCCAATTATTATTTTACTACTCTTTTTCTTCTGTAGTCTCAAGAGAATATTGAATTTTAGCCCACCCATAAAACATAGGCAACATATATTAAGTGTACGTAGATGCAAAGATTCTTGTGTTATTTTTCCAAATTGCATTTTTGACATATGATACATTCCCATTAGTGTCATCATCTAAGTTAAACTATGTTAGGAGGGCTAGAGAGAAAACAGAGCTATAAGGAGGACTAGGCCTAGAATGAGCCATAATTGATTTTGGTCTAGAATACAAGTTGCCTTTGTGCTGAAGGTATTGCTTTTGCCCTTTGCCTCTGAGGCTGACTTATGGGAACTACTATAAATGAGTTCTCTTACCTTTTGGAATTCACTTGACTCAACCAAAGAGATCTTGAGAGAAGGAAAAAAGTGAAGTTGAGGCTTCTATTTCCCTTTATCCTCCCGCTGGTAGACACAGGGAGATGCCTCCTTTGATTAAATCTGAGAGCTTCTAAATAATCGCTTTACATAGCTAATTATCTCTCTGTGAGTTTGTATAGCTGCTCTCTTGTCTTACCCTTCAAGGCTCCTGAGTTTACTTTTAAAAAATATATATGTTTTCATTTTTTATAATATTTTAATTTTTAATATACATTTTTAATTATTTCAGAGAGGAAGGGAGAGGGAGAGAGAGAGAAATATCAATGATGAGAGAGAATCATCAATCAGCCACCTTCTGTACAACCCCCACTGGGAATCCAGCTGGCCACCTGGGGATGTGCCCTGACCAGAATCAAATTGTCACCTCCTGGTTCATGGTTAGACACTCAATCACTGAGCCACACCAGCGAGACAGTTTACCTTAATTTGGTTTCTTCTATAAATATCTGATTTAGGAACTTAGGTATAAGTAGTTTAATCAGAGTTACCTTCAAATCATCAGGAAAGACAAGAGGAATAATCAGAAAAAAAAATGTATTATTAAGCTTGTTAGAACTTTGAGCAACTGGGGATCAAGCCCTGTGGAGACCCCCTAAGCAACTACGTAGAATGTGCATCCAGATTTTGAAGGGTGGAGAGCTTGCATACTTACCCTAAAACCCCACCCCAAGTGCATTGCTCCTGTAATGTAAACTCCTTCCGTGAAGCTCCTATCCACCTAGATCTCCTTTGGCTTTAGAAAAAAATCTCAAAGCCAAGATCAGAATGGCTGGCATTGTGCACAAAATTGTCCACCATGCATGGGTTGGAATCAAAGGTAGCTAAGGAGATGTAAAATCTGGCACCAAGTACATCTGCTGCAAGGTGAAAAGAATTGGGTCAGTATAGCAGCTTCCCCTGTGGCTTTCTTATTCTTTGCCCATAGCTTTTAAGTCGTATCCTTATTAAACTTTTCTCAAATTACCCAGTTTGAGTGCACTTTTCTGCCAGAACCCTGGCAAATACTTCCTTTGTCGGTGATGTAGGCCAAAGGACAGAATGCTGCCAAATATCCAGCATTTGGCTCTATCTTTCCTCACCTTTGACCAGACAGTCTAAGTTTATCAAACAACATCTGGCTCTCAAAGCCACCTCCTAAATACTCTACTGAGATAAGCGGCTTGATTATATTTCATTAAAGTATGCCTGTGTTTGCCAGTTTTTTTGTCTCTATAATTAGTAAATAATGTAAATATATCTAGCGGAGCACTGGGGTAGAGTAAGCCCTGTGGGAGGAGGAAGACAAAGGATATATCCTGCACAGAGGCCACTGGCCACGTAAGAAGAGACGGACGCTTTCAATTTGAGAAAACGTAGTGCTGACAGTGTACAACTGAGCACATGGAAACCTGAGAGATTGAAGTACTTCTTCTAATAGAAAATGTTTATATAGTACTGTCCTTGGAGGCCCCACCTCAATTAAAAAAATATTCTGAAGTTGTACAGTCATTAAGCATAGTAAAGTGCCATATGTCTTTGTTTGGTATTTAATTAGAGTGTTTTTGAAGAAACATTATTTCCCATTATATAGGACATGAGGATTCCTTTGTTACTGAAGGATTTACAAAGCATGGGGCTACAAATTTTATACTATAGTTTGTGGCACATAAAATATAACGTATCAAAATGAATTATTTTTCTGACATTCTCATTTTTGTCACTGCAGAGAAGTGTCACTCACTAATAATTTATTAAAGAACAGATACATGGTTTTGTTTATAAGCATAATTTCTTTATATATTTTGCAAATAAAAGCAGAACTCATCATTTGCAATATTTTCCCCAGTAGAGGTGGAGTGAAAGGCCCCTAGACAATAATGGTAAACATTGCAAGGATGAGGATACGAAAGCGGAAGTTGAGGAAATAACTTTTAGTGTTTCACCGTACCTATTGTTTTTTGTATTGTAGATGAGTGCTTGCTAAGGTTAGGTTATGCTTCATAGTAGGATGAAATATTGCCTCAAGCTGTTTTTCCTCTTTGGGAGCTCTAGCAGTATTCAAGCAACTTTAAAAAAAATTAGAAATGTTACCATTTTGTAAATTTAAAGTGTACAGTGTGTTTCTTTAGTACATATATAGATTGCATTATGATTGCCATGGAAGCAGTATTTTTCACATTGGATTATATAGGACAATATTACTTTCTGTATTCACTATAGTAAGCATCAGGTCTGTATGGCTTATTTAATACTCATTACAAGTTTTTCAATCAACTTTTAATACACAAACTTGTTTTCTCATTTATGTAAACATGGTAAATATATTTTAATGGGTGATATCCAATTCCTTTTTATTTTTGTATTTTGCTTTAAGCAATTTTGCATTATAAAATGTTCAGTTTATGTCCATATCATAATAGCTTAATGAGTCCTAAAATCTGAAAGGAAATTAAGTGGTGCAATCACATTCATAGAGGATAGAAAATTCAATGAGATTTAATAAGCCAACATTTTAGGAATGCAATGAATAGGTCTAACATTGTTCTAGGGTTGAAATTTGGTGTTCTTTTATTTAATCTCTCAATTCTTCACATATTTATTGATTCAAAATATCTATGTACTAACTTTGAGCCAAGCACTCTGATACTTGGTATTTGATATAGATACAAAATTGAACAAACATCATGAACCTGACAGATGTCAATTAAGTGATCACCAACTATTTAATTACGCATTATTAATTTTTAAGTGGAAAATATGAACATATAAGCAAGCATCCTACAAGGAGAGTTGACATTATATAAGGGATCGCTGAGCTAAGGTCAGGTGATCAGTACTGCAATTGACTAAGCAAAGGGATTCGGGCAAAATTCCTGACATATTCAGAGTTAAGGGGAAAGATTTGTGCAAATACCCTGATGTGAGAAGAAGCATGGTCACAGTGGTGGAAACAGAGATTGATCAGAAAAGAGGTTCAGAATGTTTGCAGTAGTAACCAGGTACTGATTCTTGTAGAAACTTAGATTCTTATAAGAATTTTGGGGGTTGTTTTTTTTTTTCCAAGAAAAGTTGGCATGACCAGTCCAAATTTGCACTTTCAAAAATATTTCAAGGTGCAGACTATTTGGAGGGACCAAGAGAGGATGAGCATTTGCCCATTAGGGTGTCGTTTCATTACCCACGTAAAGGCCACAACTGGAAGGAAAATCTAGATGGAGACTACATGGATGTATTTGTGAGATATATACAGTAGTTTGAAAGTACAATCAAAGGGATCTGGTGATTAATTTGGAAAAAAGAGGAAGTCATCAAATATGATTCCTATGTTTTAATCTTGCAGGAAATAAATCCATAGTACCCCTATATGTCAAATTAGAGAATATTGGAGATTATTAAATTCATGAAGGAGAGTATATTAGGTGTTTAATTTCGTATATATTGAATTGGAGAAGTTTTAACAAATGCAAAGAGATGTTTAATAGGCAGTTGGTTATTCTGCTCCCTGGTTTAAAAGTCTGGACTAGATCTATGTATTGAAAACATCACCACTGTGTGTAAATTTTTCTATGTAATGTATTTTGCATTGTTTCTTGATATATAGGTCAACATTTAACGGCTGATAACATGACTTAGTCTTCAAAGGACTAAGAAATTTGAGAGGATTGTTTAAAAAGACATGATTTAATGGAAGCAAAGAGAAGTATTCTAGAGCAGAATAGGCACTTGATTTTGACAAACATTGAATAAAGCTCAGTATGACAGTATTTAAAAACACCACTGAATTTAGAAATACAGAGACCATTATTGACTTTGGTGAGTGGTGTTTCTATTGACTGTAGTAATCTACCAACTACATTGAAACGTAGGAAATGAAATTGCTAAGTAGAAACAAATTTTAAATATTGTACTCCTAGAGGAAAGATATATGGTAATTGATACTTGGATAGCTAAATTACTTTTTTAAAATATGTTTTTGTTGATTTTAGAGAGAGAGGAAGTGAGAATTATAGAGAGAGACACGTCGATGAAAGATAAATATCATCAATTGACTGCCTCCTGGACTACACCAGTGGAGATTGAGCCTGCAACCTTGGCGTGTGCCCTGACCAGGAATCGAACCAGTGATCTCTTGGTTCATGGGTGGATGCTCAATCGTTGAGCCATACCAGCCAGGTGCTAAATTATACTTTGACAATACCTCACAAAGTAAATCTTTATCAATAAAAAAAGAGGAAGAAGAAAGAGATTTCTGTAGTTTTAAAAACTCCAGTTATATCTAACTTCCCTAATTCTGAAGATTTTTTAGAAAAACTATTATAATGTATATATTTTCAAAATATGTGACTGAGTGACTAAATGACCCTGCATAATTTTTAACCTTACAGCTTTTCAACCATTAGCATAACTTATAGGAATGAGTAAAGATGCAAAGGATAGACTAGTTAATTTCTCACATTAGTTTTGAGCATTACATCTGTTTTTGTGGTTTTCATGCACAATGGCTAAGACTTTAATCATGACACATTTTTTGAGTTTATCTGTAATATAATTCTTCATTCCACATTAAGTATTATTTTCTTGATCTCTAACTTTTCATTCTATTTCAAATTATATTCTCTTTTATTTTCCAATCCTCCTTCCATGAGGTCATGGTCTATCTCTACTAATATAGCTATAATTCTTTCCCACTGTTTTCCAAATAATTGCTTTGTTTTAATTTAAAATCTGATAGAAAAGGAAGAATACCTTCTAATGAATTCTTGAGTTTTAAGAAATTATTCAGTTTTAAAGCATGCATTACTTATTTAAAATCTTAAGAAATATAAACTTGAATTCTCTATATGTAAATCTTTGAATTGGGGGTTGAAAGTACTGAAGACATCACAGAAGAACTCTTAGTTTTCTATATGTTCAGAAAAATAATGCATAGTTATAATTATTGACTAATCTCCATGTTTAAGTATATACACCATTAGAAAATCCCTCTATGTTTGAATTTCTTATAAGTACCGCGCGCTAACCGATTGCGTGACTGGAGCTCCTATGTTTGAATTTCTTAAGCAGTTTTAAGATTATACACTGTCTCAAGTTCAGCCATAAAAGCATTGATTATTTGTACAATGCATCTTCTTGTCTTAAAGCTTAATTCTGCATTTTCTAGTAATATATAATCTACTTTTCATATTCCTAATAAATTGAAAATTTTTTTCAATATCTGGCCTTGCATCTTTTTCTATCTCCTAAATTAATCGTATTTTAATTCCCTAAAACGTATGTGCATTCATGTTGTATGTGTGTGTGTTTGTCAAGAAAATCTATTGAGATATTTATTTCCATTTGCCATCCTATTGTCCTTTCCTCCTCTTTCTATTTATTCTCTCACTTTAAAAAATTGTGTAGGCTTTATGCCCTTTGTTGCTTTAAGAGAATAATATCCCTTAGGGTATAAGACATTAACTTTACATCCCTTGCTTTTGTTTTTGAAGACTTAGTATCTAATAGAGATTTGCAGCGGAAAAGGAGGAAAGAGATTAAGACAAGCCCTAGAGGGAAAATCCTTAAAAAGAGGAAGAGCTCAGAGGTCAAGAGAGAAGAGGCAGGTCTGATATTTTGACATGGATGGTGATGTAGGCCTTTTGCTGAACTCCACAAAGTTTAAGGAACCTAGTGCTGGGGTCAACAAAAACAGCTGCAATCTGGAGAGCTTGTAACCTAGGCACTGAGTTTTCACACTTGACAGATACCCATGCCCTGTACATGACAAAGAGGTAGTCATTAGACCTCAAGGGGCCATGTACAACTTGGGTGATTGCAACTCAGTGGAAATACTGAGAATCCAGCTATTTAGGAAACGCACTGAATATATTAGACACCTCAATAATGAAGATTGAATTTTGCACCAGTCAAGTACAATGCAGGGCATGGAGTCCCCATTTCACATAATAACAAAAACTGTAGTTTTAGCTACTACACATATAATATTTTAAAGATTTGATAATATAATATTGATAAGTTAATTGTTAGTCCTCTTCCCCTCATTTGCCATGCACCAGCAAGATTACCCTCTTTCTGTTCTTATTTGCACTCTGATTGTTTGTGTGTTAGGCCTTTGTACTTGCTGTCCCCTCAACCTGAATGATATAGCCGATTCCTTGTGATTGGAGTCTGATTCAGTTAGCACAGCACTCCTCAGTGAGACTGCGACTGAAAGCCACATTCATGTCTGCCACCTATCCTGAGTCACTCTTTATCTTTATAGCACTTACTCTAAATGAAATTATCTTGTTAATTTATTGATGTGCTTCTATATTGTTTAAATCACCCACTAGAAAGTAATTTCCCATGAGTCCAGGGGCTTTGCCTTCTTCCCTACAAATGTAAGCCACTCACGTAGTTAGGGTCCTTGAATGTTTCTGAAGTGAATGAAAACTAGCCGTCTAGTCTCTTTGCATATTGACAGAATTCATGACTGTAGTTGTTTATAATTTCACCCTTCATGATTTGTTACATCAAAGTTATACAATGTTTTAGACTCCATAGTGCATGATGGGGTCCATTTTTTAAAAATATATATATTTTATTGATCTTTACAGAGAGGAAGGGAGAGGGATAGAGAGTTACAAACATCAATGAGAGAGAAACATCAATCAGCTGCCTCCTGCACACCCCCCACTGGGGATGTGGCTGCAAGCAAGGTACATGCCCTTGACCGGAATTGAACCTGGGACCCTTCAGTCTGCAGGCTGACACTCTATCCACTGAGCCAAACCAGTTAGGGTGATGGGGTCCATTTTTAACCTCATCACTATTGTAAGGATTTAAACAAGCACAGGGTCTTCTCAGTATTTTTTTCATATTATTTATAGAAAATATGTCAGGATTTTTAAACTCCGTATTTTTATGATTTTTAATACAGACAGTGTAGAGCTAAGACACAAATAACAGATTTATCAAGACTTTTAAAGCAACATCAAGTGTAGTGTAATTTTCCAAAGCAGGTTGTTATTTAAAAGAGTTAATGAGCTGGAGGTATATAATTCTGAGAAACAGATACAATTAGGCAAAGTATTGATTTGCCCATTAGAAGACAATTAATCATTTTTGTTGTAAGCAAAATTGGAAACATTGTTTGTTAATCAAGAAATGTGTTTCGCGCTTCAATTTTAGATTGCAAGGTTAAACTAGATGTTTTCCCTAGTTATCAATACTATAGATATTTCTCATAGTCTTAAAGTCAGGAAACAGATAAAAAGGATCCTATAAATAATATGAAGAATGGCACAGCATAAAATGACTATTAATGCAAAAATATAAATTATATACCATAAAATTCAACTTTGACAACAATCATTACTACTTTTGTTCATCATCCCAGTGAATGAAAGAGAATATGGCTTCCATGAATTTTTACGAACTTCATAACTGCTGCAATTAAAAAATTTCATAAACCTCAAGTTTTATTGGTAGATGGGTTTTTCTAAAACTCCCCCCTCTTCTTAGCACAGAGAAAGTAGAGAAAGGATCTAGTCTTGTTAAGTATTAGAACCATCAAATGTAACCATACCCTAATGTGACAAATATCCACTGACACCCAGTACACACATAGGTGCACATGAACACACACACACATACACAGGCATGTGTGTACTCACTCACCCAGGTTTGAGTGTGTAATTAAAACAAAGTAAAAAATAAACAATATTTGTGTTTACAACACGAGACCTGTTTTGTTAAACCATATTCCATATTAAAAGTAGTAGGGCCCTAGCCAGTTTGGCTCAGTGGATAGAGCGTCAGCCTGTGGACTGAAGGGTCTTGGGTTCGATTCTGGTCAAGGACACATGCCTGAGTTGTGGGCTCAGTCCCCAGTAGGGTCCTTGCAGGAGGCAGCTGATCAATGATTCTCTCTCGTCATTGATGTTTCTCTCTCTCTCTCTCTTTCTCTCTCTCTCTCTCTCTCTCTCTCTCTCTCTCCCTTTTTGAAATAAATAAAAATATATATTTTTAAAGTGGTAGGGGTCCTATCAGGTGTTGCTCCATCATTAGCACCTTGGCCTGAGGACCGAAGAGTCGTGGGTTCAGTTCCAATCAAGGGCACATACCTAGGTTGCAGGCTCAGTCCCCACATGCAGGAGGCAACCAATCAATTTGTCTCTCTCATAAAGATGTTTCTCTGTCTCTCCACCCTCCCTTCTACTCTCTGAAAAATCAATGGATAAAATATCCTCAGGGGAGGAGTAAAGAAAATAAAAGTGGTAGGGTATGACTTGAAATTTGTACCGTCCTATCTTAGATTGAAGGCAGGTTTTGTTGTGCATGTGGCCCAGTGTGGCTTTATGTGGTACTGGGTTGCATGGAGTTCTCTTGGCCCTAGGAGGCATTGCTGTTTTTCTTTCAGAGGGAGAGAATTGTGTGATAGAGCTATGGTTGACGTTCTTGCCAGATCCCCATTCTGCTGTTCATATGAATCTTAAGAGGCTTTTCACCAAGATCAAGGAAAGAGCATCAGTAAATGTTAGAACTAATAATATTTAATAATTTCAATATTCATTAATTCCAATTGACTGTGAAAACCTTTTCAGAAATTATTTGACTCATCACAAGCACAATTACAAAATGAAAGTTGTTTCTTTCCTTTTAACACCTGAGGAGAGTTCATAAGAGGCCTTCATGCTACTGGCATTTCACAGTGACTTGGGTTTGCAATAGTTACTTTTCCATACTACAGTTACTGTAGCTAGCAAATCTGACTCATAATAATTAAATCATGTCATCTTAGGAAGGCCAAGATAGATCTTTTGTTAGGCTATAATGGGAGAAACAGAGAGCAGGGCTTTAAAATGTGATTTTCTAATTCTGTTATTTTTCCTGCCTTGACTGGATGGCATTCTTCTGTAGTATGAAAAGTAACTCAGTTTCTCCTAAAGAGAAATGATGGAAAGTGGTTAAATTTTGGGTTTAATGTTTAATTTTATAACAAGGAGTTGATATTATAGTTTCTACCAGTGGTGGTTGATGGATTTCCTCCACAGTACCTCTAACTCTTAATCCAGTGTGTGCTTATTCGACCTTTTTGTTTGTGAGTACACCTCACTACACAATGCCTAATAGTTATAAAAAACATCAAGCAATTAAAGTTTTATCTTTGTGACATAAAAGCTGTTTGGTGGTTGATTTGTATGGCTTAAAATTATACCTAGGGAAGTTTAAATTCATATATTATTCTCCAAAAAATTCCCTACAGTAAGAATGAAGATTTCAAATCCTCTTTGATTTTTCTTAGTAAATTTTATTTTCATAATATTTTACTAGGAGAACATTGAATTTTCATCTCATTGAGGTGCTATTGTAAATAACTTTATGACATTGAAGAGGTCACAATGTCTATAAATTCAGTGGGTAAAGCATTAGGTTAAAATACACATCGATAAACAAATCTGGATGAGGAGGGTAATGATATACGAAAAGGACAAAGTAGTTCTACTCTTGTTCCCTAGATTCCTTCTTTACTGCATGACTAGTCAAGCTAGATTTTAAAATTGTGGTAAATATCTTACTCTGTATTTCTGATTGAATTGCAATCTATTTTCTTGTTGAGTTATCATATCTGATATGACTTTAAAATGCTGTTCTGATTATTCAGTAGGAAAGAAGATAATTAAATCAGTATTAGTGATACTGACTATTAATGAGTAAACTAAGAGAAAAATTGAGAATAAAGAGAAAAATTTGGGAGTCAAAGTAGATAATTAAAATGCAGTTGGAGTAGCCATGTAACTGGGAAAGCGTAAATTCACGACTAATTAGAGATAAGCCCCTTTGAAAAGAATTTGAGTCCAGGGATCAATCAATTAAGGATATCTATCTAAGTAGATGCTAAATGGATCTCAGAATGAATGCCTTAAAAACACAAATTTGAGGATTCAAAAGTGACTAGAACTTTTATCGTCTGCTAAAATAGCTTAAATTTATCTTTTTCTGGATTATTATAATAGACTAATTTTGGAACATGTGATAATCTGCTACAGAAGAGAATGTTGGTATAAATATGATTCCTGTTGAATCAGATAGTGGTGGTCATGTAATAATGGGCAATTTGGAGTGTGGGATAGAAATACAGTCTATCAAGAAGCTCCGTCCATTATTACGGATGAAGCCAAAAGGTAATTTCAACACTATCTTCATCATTGCCCTGTTAAAAAATACAATATTCCAATAGTTTTATGATTCCAAAGGTCATATAATGTGGAGATACCAATATGTTCATTTTGTGAGGCAAAATGTTTAAACTTTACCACCCAACCTGATGTAAAAATGCTGTTTTGTTTTGTTATAAAATATGGACCTATTTCTAGTCTCCTATTTTAATGTTTTTGTACCAAACACGTAGGGATAATGAAAATTGTGATTGATAAAGTTTAGCTAGGGAGTATTAGAAGGTTTTTATTGGACAAATGATCCTCCTAAACTATGGAGTTTTTTATAGTATAACAGATCAAAAACTCTAAAATCTTCACAAAGAATATATCCTCTCCAAAATTAAAATAACCTTAAACCCCTTTCCTAGTATACCATGCCATGAATATTATGACTACCTTTACCTTTACCTTTTTAAATAATGTTCTTTATTGATTAAGGTATTACATATGTGACCTTAATCCCCCCATTACCCTCCGCCCCCACCCTCCCACTCATGCCTTCACCCCCTGTTGTCTGTGTCCATTGGTTAGGCTTATGTGCCTAACCAATACAAGTCCTTCGGTTGATATCTCCCCCTAACCCACACCCTCCCCTACCTTCCCTCTGAGGGTTGACCGTCTGATCTATGCTTCTCTGTCTCTGGATGTATGTCATGAAGAAACCACCCAACCATAAATTGTTTTTTTTTTTAGTTCTATGTGGAAGAATATGAGTTTTAATATAATTTACAAAATCACTCTTTTACTTCTAAATGATTAATTTATATTCCAGTATATTGAAATACCAGTCATTACATATAATCTATGGAACTTTAATTCAAGAAAAGAAGATGAGAAAGACAGTAGAAGGGGCACATATAGCAAACATTTACATAATGATTATAGCTTAGATTATTTTCTCCTTAAAAAATACATACCAGCCCTAGCTGGTTTGGCTCAGTGGATAGAGCATTGGCCTGCGGACTGAAGAGTCCTAGGTTCCATTCAGGTCAAGGGCATATGCCTGGGTTGCAGGCTTGATGCCCAGTGGGGTGCATGTAGGAGGCAGCCAATCAGTGATTCTCTCTTATCATTGATATTTTTATCTGGCTTTCTCTCTCCCTTCCTCTCTGAAATCAATAAAAATATTTTCAAAAACTGCTAAATAATTTGCTATTGTACATGTACTCATAGTGATAATGGCTACTCTCCTCCCAAGACAATGATATGTATGTGTAGGTTTGTGTGAAATATGTATACAGTTGTGTGTGTGCATGTGTGTGTGTGTGTATGTATAGATGTATATACGTATGTTTGTATTTGTACATACGTATATGTATGTACATATAGTTATATATGTGTATATATGTATGCATAGTTATATATGTGTATGTTTTACATACACATAACCATATATACATGCACATGCATTTTATACAAACTCTTATTTTATTTTAAAATTATCTGATATTGAAACCAATTTTTTAAATGCCAGTTGAAATAACACGAGTTCAAATACTATTTCACATTTTTCCTATCTGAAAATAGGGAAATAAATAAATTGATAAGAACTCATAGAGATCTCTACTAATTGTACTGTATTTATAACCTGTGAAGAATATTATACTTTATATTCTTTATATATTTTTTCTAAAATGTTTATATTATAGGAAAAATCTGTCTTTCTCTTTAAGGATTCTTTATATCAGATAACTGCTTTGTAGATTCCAGGATGCTATTTTTGACATCTAAAGTTAATGCCCCAGTATCACAATTTAAAGACCTGTACTTGCTTTTATGAATTTGCCTTTGTAAAATGACACTTCCTGTGCATATTTCCTCATTAATTAGGAATGACAATGGGTCAGAAGAAGCTAGGTTGAGGGACTAAAATATTCTAATGAATAAAAAGAAAGCAGATTTGTAAAAGCTGCATAGTTTTAAATTTTGAAAAGACTCAACTTCTGAGGATTTTCTTTGGGGTTTGGTATAATTTTTTTGACATTTCAGTTTATACTTTCCCTTCTTTCATGTGAATGTGAATTTAAATAACAGCAAAATTATGTACAAGAAACCCACTAGATTTCAGATGGAAAAATTTGGGGAAAAATGATCTTTTCAAAATAGCTATAAATAAGAAACATCTTTTAGCTCTAAGTTCTGACCTTTTATTATTTTGTTGAATGAGAAATAGTTAATATTTTCATGAGTTAAAGTAAAATCTATCTTATTTAATTATAAAATTGATATATTTTCATGTAGATTATCTTATTTTTTGAGTTACTGATCTGTCTCTTTTGCTGGACCTTTTCTAGCTGCCTTTGAGTATCATCTTGTATCTGGCATTTTAACAGCCAACAGCATTTCTTCTCTTAACTTTTTCCTTCATAGCAGAACTCTTCAGGTGTGTTGTGTGTATTGCCTGTTACCACTTTCTTACCTCTAGTTCATTCTTCAGCCACTCAGATCTGGTGTCAGTGACACTATTCCAGTTGTGTTCAAATTGTCAAATACAACAGATACTTCTCTGACTTCTTACTGGTACTCAGAGCAGAGTTCAACAAAATTGGTCACCTTTTCTTTCTTTAAACACTCATATAATGGCTTACATATCACCATGTACTAGCATACCACGTTTTATTTCACTTTTGCCAATAAAAATTGATATTCAATTGTATTTTAACTATTGGAATTCAACAAGGTTCTCCCCTAGAATCACTTTTCTTCTGTATTGCCTTGTTATTCTAAGAGTAGAGATTTATGGGCACCGCTGGAATAAGCACTTCCAGATGCCCCCATAGGATAATGTATGATTTTTATTTGTGGGGAATTATATTTCTTGTTTGGCAAAATCCAATGTCTCTTAAACCAGTTCTGGAGAAGGGATAGCTGGCAATTCAACAGAGTTCAAACCAGGGCCCATGTTCAGAGATTCTATTTATGGTAAAGATGAGTCCAATGTAGCATCAGGCTAATTGAAGTCCATCAGTCCATTGTGTGTATTCCACACGCTTGTGACCCATATGGGAGAACTCAGGGGAGTATATTCCCTTCAACAGGAGTCTTAAGAGACCAAGAGTATCAAGATCACAGAAGCACAAGAACCAAGAGAGAGTATTCCCTTTGTTCTGAAGGTTCTACCATTGCAGTAGCCATGCCTATTCTGGCCATTGGCTTGCTCCCCAGGTGTGATTTACTGGTAAGAATTTTCCTACATCACCAGGACCTTTCTGGGCATGCAACTAAATTGTGTTTGTCCAGTCCTTTTCCCCATCCATCTGCAGGAAATAAACTTGGAGAGTGTTAAACTGTAGCTTTTTGGCAAAGTTGTATAAATGGCATGCCTATGTTGTCTAGTCTTCCTATTCCTTTCCTGTTAATAATAACCAGGTTATTAATGATATCAAACTGATACTTCAAGACTCTACTTCACAAGGGACATGGATCAGCAGCCATTCATGACTGTCTTACTGGAGAACATTCAGTTCTATCTCTCATGTAAAGTTGTTAAAAGACATCAGTTTTATTTTCAGCTCTACTGCTAAATAAATGATGTAATTTTAGGTAAGCCTCCTCAAATTGCACCTCTCATTTATCCATAATAGATATGTTGGGAAGGTCAATATGCCTATCACAGCTACTCTTTTTGAAATGAAAAATGCCTGAAACGTGTAAGACATTAGCATCATTGTGATGAAATAATACAGGACAGGAAACCAGAAAATCCATCTTACAATCTGCCATCTTTTAATTAGGTTTGTGACCGTGTATGTGTGAAATTAATTATTGGTTGCAAAGCCAAGATAGTCTTCAATTTCAATTTTTATATCAGTTTCCTTTTTTATGACCCATTAAACTAAAATATTTAGTTATATGTAAACTAGTCAGTATGCCTTGCTTTTTTCTTTCTTCAATTCTAAGATAGAGAAAACAACTTTTCCTCATATAATTTTGTTCATCTACTCAATAAGTATAATACTGTATTCATATGAATCTGGTTATCATTGTTACATTAAATTAATGTTGTTGAAGACAAATTACACCCATTTATTGATACTGCCTTTTTGTGCAATGAATTAGAACTTTATGAAAGAGATTGGACAATACAATTGATTTTACAACAAATTCACAAATAATTATGCATTTAGTACATAGTGTCATTTCAAATCATCTTCAATAGCATTTAAAATGCAAAATAAATGAGGATAAATTGGGGCTTCAAAACAAGAAATAAAAACAAAGAATATTGTGAAGCTTTATTTCACAAATGATTATTGCTAGGAATTTTTTTACTTGCTACCAGGTAGATTTTATTCAGGGAGCTTTGAATTGCTATAATATTTTAGAGCAGGTAACTGGAACCACCTAATGTTCTTTCTTAAATTACCACAAAAGAACTAAAACAACATTGCTATCCCTAGGGTATTTTTTTCTTTGTACTTAACATTCAGATTCAATAATTTGTCATTCACCTGACTAGAGACCAATCCAGTGTTATATTAAAAGGAAGAGAGACTTGTATTTTGCCAGAAACCATGCAGAACTGAAATAGTACCCAATTGGAATGTAAACATCTTTTTGATTATCTCAAAATTTATAATTAGCAATGGCGGTTAATGTAAATATGCAATACATATGACCTAATTTTAAAAACATCTTTGCACAAATAACACCGGGTAAAAATTAAAAGGAAGGTGAAAACCAATAACTTATTTTGAGTGTATGAATTTATTTTTCATTTTTATTTTCAAAGTTGAGAATGTTAAATATATAGATGAATGTAATTCCTATTTTGGGATTCATATGTGAAATCATCTTACTAATAATCATTAGGTGAAATGTAATATAATTTAGAGGACATTTTCTAAATCCAGATATGTATTTTGTCTGTAAACACTATTTTGTGAAATGCGATATGTCATTGAAAAAGCTTTTTCTACTCATTGGTTTAGGAAATGCTGATATCAATGAAGTGATACATGTATGTTGCATAATTTATGAAATTCTTTAATAAACTAATATTCCTAATAAATCTCACTACAGGTACATAGGTTACATATTTATCTTTCTCTTATTTCAATTTTTTAAAAATGCCTGAAAGCTTTGCATTAGTTCTTTGTTGTTTTTAATTTGTGTAGGTCTGTTTATATGAAAGGACTAAGCATTTTATACAACTTTTTTAATAGTCTATTAAGACTGTCAGGAGACCTTATATGATCATATATGAATATTTAAATAAGTTTATATGAATTACCTCTTCTTAATTATACCTTGAGGAATTATATCTCAGTTAACTTTTAAAACTCAGACTCTTTTTATTTTTTAAAATGTATCTTTATTGTTGAAAGTATTACAGCTGTCTCCTTTTTCCGACATTGACCCTCTCCACCTGCATCTTCTCCCCCCTCCCCATCAGGCTTAGGCACTATTGTCTATGTCCATGAGTTCTTCCTCTATGCATGTAAGTCCTTTGGTTAATCTCTTCCTACCCCTAACCACCCTTCTCTCTGAGATTTATTTAGGAATACATCCTAAGAATCCGGAAACGCCAATCAGAAAGAATATATGCACCTCTGTGTTCTTGGCAGTGCTATTTATAATAGCTAGAATTTGGAAACAGCCCAAATGACTATCAGTAGATGAGTGGATAAGAATGATGTGGTACATGTACACAGGGACTACTATGCAGCTGTAAAAAAAGAAGGATCTCTTACCTTTTGAGGAAGGATGGAGGTACCTAGAGAGTATTATGCTAACTGAAACAAGCTAGTTAGAGAAGGACAAGTGTCACATGATCTCATGTATATGTGGAATCTAATGAACTTAATAAACTGGCAAACAAAATATATCCAGAGACATGGAAGCATAGAATGGACTGATGAAACTCAGCCTCTATTTAAAGAAAATAAATAAATATATCTGTCTGTTGGGATATTAGTGACTATCTATATAATTTATGTAATATAAGTACAGCAAAACTTGGCTCATATTAGTTATTGTTACCATGGAAACTTGAATTTTTATTCCACTGATGATGCTTCTACCACATCAGTCCATTGCTATGTGTTTTTGGTTGGATTTTTATTTAATCCCATCTCTTGGATTATCTGCTTTTTCCAAGTACTTCTTTTCCCCAGTGGGAGGTGTGCAGGAGGCAGCTGATCGATGTTTCTCTCTCATGGATGTTTCTAACTCTCTATCCCTCTCCCTTCCTCTCTCTGTAAAAAATCAGTAAAATATATATTTAAAATATATATAGAGAGATTGATTTCAGAGAGGAAGGGAGTGGGAGAGAAGGAAACATCAATGATGAGAGAGAATCATTGTTTGGCTGCCTCCTGCATGCCCCCCATTTGGGATCGAGCCTGCAACCCGGGCATGTGCCCTTGATCAGAATCAAACCTGGGACCTTTCAGCTCTATCCACTGAGCAAAACCAGCTAGGGCTCCCAAAGTACTTTCTGATATTTTTCAATTTATGCTGCCTGCCCTCATCTCAGAAAATAAGTTATTGTCTTACTCGATCCTGTTCTCACCACTTTTCTCTAAATCTACCCTTTGACTGGCTGTATCTTGATTGCAACTTCTACTACAAATTGATATGCAGGGGTTATTTTTAATATTGTTCCTACCTGATCATAGTGTGTGTGCTTGTATGTGTGTGCATGCATACACACATTTGTCATTTCAAATACGTAAATTTCCACATATAATAATAGCAGCCTCTTAAACTTCTTTTTAATTAGAAAAATAAATAAAAGTGAAATCATTGAAATTAATCTATTTTCAAAGGTGGAAGGTAAGGTATTCATAACTGGTTTAGTAAGATGAAAGAAGTCACAACCCGAAATGCAACAGGTAAATGGGCTGACAGTCTATGGAAACTAAGAGGCTGAGAATATGGAGGCACTAGGATTGCAAAGTGGAAAGACAAGATAAAGGATAGAAAACAAGGAAGTTCTTCAAAAGTCTATACTTGGGTCCTAGCTTGTTTGGCTCAGTGGATAGAGTATCAGCCTGCAAACTGAAGGGTCCCAGGTTCAGTTTCGGTCAAGGACACATGCCTGGGTTACGGGCTCGATCCCCAGTAGGGTCATGCAAGAGGCAGCCTATAAATGATTCTCATCATTGACATTTCTATCTCTCTCTCTCCATTCCTGTCTGAAATCAATAAAAATGTATTTTTTTTAAAAAAGTCTATATTTGGGAATAGTCAGTTTGAACTCTGATTCCCTTACATACGCACATGCAAACAGTGCCATAAAACAAACATGTTGATGCTTGTGACATATTTCCATTCCTTACTCACTGTCACTTTCCCACCACACAGTTGATTCTTCTATTTTTTTTTTAATTTTAAAGACTTAGGGCAAGTATTAATTTAAAAAAATAAAAAGATTTCCAAAATAAATACAATCTCAATCCCTATATTAAATGCTAAAAAAAGTATTCATATGCATATGTAAATTTATTTATTGTTGAATTTGGCATGAATATAATTTCTCCAAAAATAAACAAAAACATAATAAATATAAAATAAGTGCAAATGATTGTGAGATAAGGTTACTCAGATGCACCATATATTCTGAAAAATTATATCTAGTTGTGTACTGCTAGAGGTCATTCAGAATTTGATTTTAGGGGAGTTGTACTATATAGTGTGGAACATTTTACCCAATTTAGAAAATAATATAAATAACTGCAAACCATACTTTGGGGTTTTCCTTAAAAACACACACCAGTCAAAGAAATAAAGCTGTTCAACAAAATGTTTCAACATTCCTCCAACAAATCTTATAAACATGAAGGCTCTGTAAATAGATTTACATGATCCATCATTGAGTAGCTCCTTATTGAATTTCTGTGATGTGTTTTCACACTGTTTATTTAGTGCTTAGACTACTTACAAAGCATTGCAAATGTTTATCCAATGTTTATGAAGCTTGGGCCACCATTAAGCCCAATGTGAGATGCTTTCGATTGAATCTGCCCTGCTGTCTTTTAGGCTATTGCATAGTGATAGATAGGTTGCTCACTATTCATTATCTTAAACAGATAGGAATATGTTCTAGTGTAGGTCAGTTTTTAAAGCCAGTTTCCCCGTTAAAATCTAATCACCAATGAGTTATATAACCTCATTGTGGTAGAGGAGAAGTTAGAATGTGGATGGAATTTTTATTTTCAAAAAAAGATAGATTGCTCTATTTTAAAGATATCTGTATATATATTTTATAAATGTGAAACCTCATGACCATATCATTTAAATTGAATTTTGTAGTTTGACTTTATTCAACCTCATTTTTAAAACCTATTTGTATTTTCCAACTGCAATAAATTCCAGTTTATTTATGTAAGATTGTACCTGTTAGATATTTGGGGTGTTTTTGTTTTTAAATCTTTTCCTTCAATTCTATTAACAGCATCCCACCTGCAATATTTTATTAATGAATATGGCAATAAAATATCATAGCAATAAAATTGATATGTGTAATATAATCTTAATGATTTGAAGGCCAACTTTTTTCTAAGTTACAGCAATTTAATTGCTGCTTGGGTCAGCATTAATATAAAGAGGGAAATTAGCTTTATATAAAGAAAAATTGTACTTTAAATTCTCATAATCAAAGAGAAAACAAAACCAAACACTTATTCATAGTTTCTCTTTCTGTGATTACCTTCCTAATCCTTTGCCATTTTCTTCCTTTCCTACCAGTTAATAATTTTATCCATTACAAATTTTTCAGCCAATGATATATTCTTTTATGAATAGAACTTTTGAATACTGGAAGGAAGGAAGAAAGGAAGATGAGAAGGAAGAAAGTCCAGCTTTCAGAATGTTTATGTCTGAGAGAGATGCCAGTGTATTATAAAGACAGCAAAACAAAAGAAAATTTTATTTGTAACTAAAAATAATATATAATTAATAGGATTAGAGATTTAGTGTTTCATTTTTATCTTTATGTCTATTTTACCATTCTAGCATAATACTTTGTTCAAGGTTGAGATTCTTGGATATTAAGAACATTAAACTGGCCATTTAAAAATCATCTATAATAATAAAAGGGTAATATGCTAATTAGGCCGGATAGACCAGATATCGTTTGGACATCCTTCCTGACGAGTGGTTCTCAACCTTCCTAATGCCGTGACCCTTTAATACAGTTCCCCAAACATAAAATTATTTTTGTTGCTACTGCATAACTGTAATTTTGTAGCTGTTATGAATAGTAATGTAAATATCTGATATGCAGGATGTATTTTCATTGTTACAAATTGAACATAATTAAAGCATAGTGATTAATCACAAAAACAATATGTAATTATATATGTGTTTTCTGATGATCTTAGGCGACCCCTGTGAAAGGGTTGTTCGACCCCCAAAGGGGTCATGACCCACAGGTTGAGAACTGCTGCTTCCTGACAAAGCCAAGGGTGTGGCCCACCAGCAAACCAACTGTGGCCCCTTGCCGAGGCTGCCCCCGCCCCCCAGCTTGGATCCCCCACCCCAATCTGGCGCCACCTTCAGGGCAGCCCAGCTGGCCCCCACCCATACACCAGGCCTCTATCCTATATAGTAAAAGGGTAATATGCAAATTGACCCTAATGGCAAAATAACCAGAATAACCACTGGACCAGTCAGTATGAGGCGCACTGACCACCTCTTGGACCCTTCTATGGGCCATAAGGCTCCGATCTCCCGATTGGGAATGGGGAACTGAGGGTGGGTGGAGGCAGGGAGTGGGGCCAGCTCGGGCAGCTAGGGAAGATGGCCCTGATCACAGGCCAGGCCTAGGGACCATAACCTCGCACAAATTTTGTGCACCAGATCTCTAGTTATTAATAATCTTACTGTGGTAATCATTTAAAATTTTTGTGTATATCAAATGATCATATTGTACATCTTCAAATAATATATGCTGATTACTAGGTGTATCTCAATAAAGCTGGGAAGATAAGAAGTTTTTAAATGTACTGCTAAAGTTATTTTTTTGCATTGAATATGAATATTGAAATTGCTTTATATTTAAATGAGGCCAATTCCATGTCTGTATCTTTTCAAATATTACATCTTCAATATTCTAGTTGTTTCTTTTAACATCTATCATGCTTTTAGTTAAATAAAATAATAACCATCAAATAGGTTTAAACAATTAACAAAATACATTGATCCATATTATTGTAATAATGCAGAATTTGGATAGATTTCTGAGATTCCTTGGTTAGGGCTCTGACTCTAATTTTCTGTGGTTTGTTGGTTATCCCTTTCCTTGGAATTCACATTGACTTCATGCTGCTTTCTTGAGTGTAGAATAATGTCAATGTTGGTTTCAGGAGTATTACCTGCACACCAAATTTTCAAGCACAGCATCAAGAAAGACTACCTATATCCCCAACTTTCCAGCAAAAGCACAAAATATACACTAATAAGACTGACTGAGATCATGCCCGCTGCGGACCATTCCTGTGACAGACCTGCATGTACTGACTAGCCGAATATCATGTATCATTTCATCCTAGAACTAGATGTGGTACTGCCTCTCCCAGCTCACATGGAGACTAAACAGAAATCAGTGTTCTGAAGAAGAATCAAATTGAAAGTGACACTGGAGTTACAAAAAGTGTAGACAATGTGCTCACAACTTGTTTCTTTTCATGTTTTGAATATTTTCATACTTCAAATCCTTCAATATTTTTAATGCTTCAATACATTGATTTTTTCTATATATTAAAAACTTCCAAATCACACATAATTGGAGAAGCACAACAATAAAAATATTATTTCAAAATAATGAAAAATAGGAATTATGATATGGGCAATATAGACATAGCAATATCATCAAGACAACTTTATTTTTACATAATTCTGAAAACTGAAAAGTGATTTCTTTGCAAAAACAAGTTAAAAAAGAAACACTATCATGACTAATTGCCCCCCCCCCCCGCCCCGCACCACCCAGATTGTTTTTAATTTATTTGCAGATACCCTTTCTTGAATGACAGGCATATATTTTATTTAAAATTTTTTTACTTATTTATTTTTTTATTGATTAAAGTATTAAATATGTCTCCTTTTTCCCCATTGGCCTCTCCCTGGCCACTCACCCCACTATACCCCTTAGCACAAGCCCTCACCCCCTTGGTGTCTGTATCCATTGGTTATGCTTATATGCATGCATACAAGTCCTTTGATTGATCTCTCCTCCCCCCTCCATCCCCCAAACACTCCCCTACCTTATTTCTGAGGTTTGATGGTCTGCTCGATGCTTCTCTGTGCCTGGATCTGTTTTTATTCATCAGTTTATGTTGTTCATTATATTCCATAAATGAGTGAGATCATGTGCTATTTATCTTTCTCTGACTGGCTTATTTCGCTTGGCATAATGCTCTCCATGACCCATGCTGTTGCGAATGGTAGGAGTTCCTTCTTTTTTTACAGCAGCATAGTATTCCACTATGTAGAAGTGGGATCACTGGGTCAAATGGGAGTTCAAATTTTTTATTTTTTGAAGAAACTCCATACCGATCTCCACAGTGACTGCACCAGTCTGCATTCCCACCAGCAGTGCAAGAGGGTTCATTTTCTCCACATCCTCACCAGCACTTGTCATTAGTTGATTTGTTGATGATAGCCATTCTGACAGGTGTGAGCTGGTACCTCATTATCATTTTGATTTGTATCTCTCAGATGACTAATGACTTTGAGCATGCTTTCATATGCCTCTGGGGCTTCTGTATGTCAACTTTCAAAAAGTCATGACTAGTTCTTATCAAAAACATTCTGCATTTCTGGGAGAATGGTACATATTTTTGATAATATTCACATTAGTTGCTATTACATACATGAATATATGTGTGTACATTGAATTTAACATACATATATGTGTGAAGGGTGTGAAATATTTCTAGGGAAATTAAAATTTGTTGCTTTGTTGTTCTAGGGATGGTAAGTTTTACTATTTCAATTTAACATATATATGTACATACATATTTATACATACAAGTATGAGAAAAAATATATGATATATCATCAAGGCACACCAAAATTACAAGATGTTATAAATTTGTGGTTATAAACAAAATTTCAGAGTTCACCTGCTGGAGCTAGAACCCCAGTTTCATCAGTCCTTATCCACATGAGTTTGTCTAAGTTGTTTGACTTTAGTTGTTTACCTATATAATATACATATGCATAGCACCTGTCTCACATGGTTGTTATGAAGAGCAATTAAGATGACTAATATGTTTACCTAAATATTTTGTGTAAGATAATTGCTTAATAGAGTTAGCCAATTTTCTATCTATTAATATGTTTATTAATTTATAACCCCAACAATGGTATAGAAAAACTGACTCTCCTACTAAACAGTTCACATCCAGATTTGTTTTGAATGTTTAGGGTTTATTTATTATTCTTACTTTTTTAATTGGTTTTAGATAGAAAGGATGAGAGAGGGAGAGAGAGATAGAAACAGCGATGAGAGAGAAACATGGATTAGCTGCCTCCTGCACACACCCTCTGGGGATCCAGCCCGTAACCTGGGCAGGTGCCCTGACCCAGTGTCAACCTGGAGACCTCTTGGTGCATAGGCTGGTGCTCAACCAACTGAGCCACATTGGCCTGGGCTGAATTTTCAGGGCTTAATCTAGAGAAATGCTACACGAGAGGTAGATAATAAACTCTCTCTTATATTTTCCCTCTGGAATTATATTTTCCAAGACATATTTCAAGTTACTTTTCTCAATAATCAGTGCCTGATCAATTTTTGGCAGTATTTTGCTCTTGTGTGGTACTTGAAAACTCAAGTCTTGCCTTGTTTACTTAATTAACTTGGCGGAAAGCGACCTTGCACTTCCCTGGAGTCCCAGAGAGCAAAGCCTCTCCCCCAGCCTCCACTTTCATGCCTTCTGTCAATTAGGGCTGGGCACAAGCCTTTTCCAAGACCGCACTCCCTTCAAGAGAGCAGAGAACATTGCATGTGAGCAGAAGACAAAAATATATTCTTCCAAATCTCTCTTCCCACATGTCAAGCTACTGAGGAAAATAAATCCGCCAAGAATCTAAAAAATAGATTAAATTCACCTTATTTATTTTAAATCAGCTGCTTCTATGGCTCAACACTATTTAGAACCAATCTTTAATTAATATTGAAATGCAGCATTTTCTGTTTTAACTTGTGAGATGGTAACAATGTGTTCATGATATTATTTTTAAATGTAAATATACCATTATGTGTGTGAGATCTATTACACATAAATATATGCACATACATGTGTGCACACACACACATATATGGACATGTGTACATCAAGCTTCCATTCCCACTAGCTGAAAGCCCTTACCTTCTTTCAATTTATTAAAAGATCATTAAAAAGTCAACTAAAGCATGGAATTCATTATACAAGTCTCATTTTACACATCAGCTGATTAGCTGAAACATAGGCAATTGCCTGCTTTATAGGTAAAAATATGGTCTAATATATGCAGTTTTATATGGTTCAGCCTAGTATGGAGGAACCGTATTGGTAAAAGCCTCTTCGTAACAGCAGACTCTAGGCATGTTCTAAGGCCTACACTTTGTGGAGTCCTTTGGAGCACATTCTATCAATTTTATTCTTTCTCTTTATATAGGGCAAAGGGAGAGTCTAGGGAGGTGTGGAGATGTATAGAAAGGAGACACAACTTTTCATAATTTACAAACTGGTCTTTCAAAGGGGTTTGATCTAACCAAAATAAATAATATCTTCCTATTTGGAATCAGTTCACATGATCAGTACCAGCCTGCATTAACAGCATCCTCTTACCTTACACTCTAAGGATCACATCAACATAATCTGCAGATGTTATCATAGAATTTAGTGAGATTAACACTAAATTCAGGCTTTGACAGAAATGGGTTCATGGATAAGACTGAATGTATCATGAGTGACCCCGCATTCCTGTGAACACTCAAACACAGTTATTCCAAGAACAATGAATTTGTTTTCAAGAAAAGTGCTTTGCTAAATTTTATTCCCCTCCTGTTATTTATTATAAAATCATGAGACACTATGAACAGTGCTTATTTTTTTAATAACTATTTAATAACAGGATCTTTTCAAAATTTCTTCTTTGTGTCAGGTTTTTCACATTATAATTCAATCTTCATATTTCAACCTTGGCATAGAACTGAATCATTACTGTTCAGAAAGAACAAGATCAATTTAAGAACTGCCCAATTATACTTTTATTCATGTCTGACTATTCTAAGGCGATAACTTCCTGAAGTGGCAGTTGTAATAAAGTAGCCCCCAAATTTAAGAGTTGATCTATAAATTGAGCAATATTTACATTAGTTTTAGCACATATTTAAATTGGCTCTTTATTGATAGCATTTGTTTAATGCATCCTAGTCAGATAGTTTAACTCATTGCTTGATTGTTCAGAATATGAGTAATAATATTCTGTCTATTGTGATATGACTCTACAACATAGTAGCTGTGCAATTTGGGGCCCAAATACTCAAGCTATTGGAGTGTTTGCTTCTATATCTAAAGGGGGATAATAAAATGTAGCTTTAGGGATTTTATGAAGTTTGAGCAAGTTAAGTACTAATGGCCAGCACATAATTATTAATACACTAGGGGCCCAGTGCATAAATTCGTGCAACTTGAAAGGAACTGTGGACTGCAAGGCTGCAGTGAGCACAGGGGTGGGCCTTGGCCCATCCTCCGTGCCCCCTCCCGGCCCCTCCTGCCACAGTCTTTAGTTCCCTGACTGCTGGCAGCCCTGCTCCCATGTGCTGACAGCAATGGCCCTGCTTGCACCCACTGATGATGCAAAGCAATTGGGACCGGCACCAGCAGCAGGTGCAAGCGGCAGCTGCTGCCCCATTGCCCCTCAGGAGCAGGGGGAGGTGGATAAACCCTGAGGAGTGATCAGGGCTGGCAGCTGCTGCTTGCACCCACTGATGGTGCCCACCAATCGGGGCCAGTGCTGGGCGCCGGCAGCGGGTGCGAGAGGGGCTGGCGCTGGCTGCCATTGTGAATGCCGGGCAGGACCGTGGCATTCAGGAGCAAAGAAATTTCAGTAACCACCAGAGGCTCGTCCTGATGATAGCAACCTGCGCCCCACCTTGGTCTGGCACCCCTGCTCACCTGCTCCACCATCCCACTGTGGCTGACACCCGCCATGTTCTGTGCTCTGCCGCCTGCTGCTGGCACCCACCATGTTCCGTGGGTGCTCCCTGGTGGTCAGTGCACATCATAGAGACCAGTTGTTTGGTTATTCCACTGTTTGGTCTATTTGTATATTAGGGTTTTATATATACATATATACATATATATATGTTAGATTATTATCAATATTATGCTTAAATTCTGAGAGAAAAAAATAAACAGCAAAATTGAATTGATCATATTTATTCTCTTCACACTGCTTGGATCATATCTGTAATCCCTTTACTGTATGAATAATAATTTTGAACATATGAGCACAGTATTGTTCAAGATTGTTATGGTTTTGTGGCTCTTCATTAAAATATCCCTCTGCTTAATTTTGTTTTTACAGGGGGGGAGCAGCATTGAGGTAGAAAGAATAAAAAGGGCTAGGCAAAAGAAATAAATATGTAAACATATGAAACAGTTGAAGAAGTTGGTGGCTAATCACAATATTTTTTTGTTACTAGAGGCCTGTTGCACGAAATTTGTGCACGGCGGGGGAGGTGTGTGTCCCTCAGCCAAGCCTGCACCCTCTCCAATCTGGGACCCCTCAAGGGATGTCCAATTACCCAGTGGGATCGGGCCTAAATGGGTAGTCGGACATCCCTCTCACAATCCAGGACTGCTGGCTCCCAACTGCTCACCTGCTTGCCTGCCTGATTGCCCCTAACCACTTCTGCCTGCCAGCCTGATCACCCTCTAACCACTCCCCTGCCAGATTGATTGACACCAACTGCACCCCTGCTGGCCCGAATGCCCCTAACTGCCATCCCCTGAAGGCCTGGTCACCCCCTACTGCCCCCTCTGCAGGCCTGGGTACCCCCAACTACTCTCCCCTGCAGGCCTAGTCACCCCCAACTGCCCTCCCCTGCTGGCCTGATCGCCCCCAACTGCCCTCCCCTGCAGGTCTGGTTGCCCCCAACTGCCCTCCCCTACAGGCCTGGGTCCCCCTAACTCCCTTCCCCTGCAAACCTGGGTTCCCCCAAGTACCCTCCCCTGCTGTCCTGATCTCCCACAACTGTACAACTGCCCTCCCCTGCAGGCCATCTTGTGTCCACATGGGGGTGGTCATCTAGTGTGTTGGTGTGATGGTCAATTTGCATATTACTCTTTATTAGATAGGATGACTCTGTGGAAAAATGAAGAATTGACTGACATAAGAACTATTTTGTTACAGTTCAGATAGGTTTTCTAAGGAGAGCCTTTTAATGGTTTTATATAATCATCAATTCTCTTGGTATTTTGGCTTGTTAAAAAAATAAGCCTTATTACTTGAAACATTAGCCAGTAATGGTTTGGCAGGTACTGACTAATATTAATATCATAGCTGTTTTCAGGATATAAAAATAGTAAATTTCTAGTGGTAACTTCCAAATATCTCTTTTAAAGAGGTTACAAGATGAAGAACTTTATCTTTCAGGATTTGCCAAGGAGTGGGGTATTGGATAAAGTAAGTGAGGATAGAGATGTATATTCATTATAGTGTAGGTAAGTAGTATGGCAGGGAGAAAAGGATTTTAACTGGTGCGCAATATGCCCATAAAGGGAATACATTGATAATAGCAGGTGAGGAATTGGAGATTTTCTCTCTTGTTATAGGTGAGAAGATTTGGGAAGGGGAAATATATCAAATAGGATTTTAAAAAAGTATTTGTGTGATGCATCATGTAAATCTCCTTTATGTTTCCCAATGAGGAGACCTATACTATAGATACATTTTTCTTCAAGTTGTTCTGGGGTCCAATTTGTTTATTAAATATTTGTTTGTTTTTTTAAAAATCTTGATGGATAGAAACATGTTTCTAGATGGCCCAACTAGATTTGGGTATATTAAGTCATACATGTTTCAAACGTGTCTGAGTAGCTCGGTTAGTTAGAGGCTCTTTCCCATATGCCAAGAATTACAGGTTCAATTCCCAGTCAGGTGACATACAAGAATCAGCCAATGGATGCATAAATAAGTGGAACAATAAATTGATCTCTCTCTCTCTCTCTCTCCCTCTCTCCCTCCCTCCCTCCCTCTCTCCATACCCCTTCCTCTTTCTCTCTAAAATCAATATATTTTTAAAAAGAGCTACATGTTTCATTTAATATTAGAAGTGAGCTTAATTTGTTTCTATAAACAATTGAGTAGATTTTCACTTATTTGAATATACTGTATCCTTAGTCAGTAAAAAAAAAAACAAGCTCAAGGTCGTCATGGCATGCTATAGTAGAATTTTAATGCACATACATTATAGAAATTACCTGATAGAATAATGCTGCTAAATTAAAAATAATTTCAAGTGTAGAGTTTATCAATGTATATATTGTGTCAAATCATAGTTTAAAATGGGTGGAAGGTGGATAATTAATTATTCAGATATTTTGAACAAAATAGGCAGCCTAATTGTGTTAGTAAATACAGAATAATGGAGGAAAATACAGAGAATAAATATGATTTTGTTTGTTTGCTTAGGGGAAATGATTTGATGTTAACTCAATAGCATGAGAGATAGAATAGAATAAGAAATGTTCTGCCTGGTAAAAGATTTTTTTAAAGAGCATAGCTTCTTTATCTTCATTAGCTGAATTGAAAGTACATCAAGTAAAATTAGATGCAGATATATGCAAATGTTATACTTGGAGCATGCTAATTGGTTTTTGAGCACATAAATGTCCCTTTTGAAATGCATTGCCTGTTGGCGTTAAGGTTTTAAATCCATAATGGATGGCCACCACATCATTGCCCATTTAGAGGCTAAAGAGGTCAATTACAGATTTCACAAACATTAAATATAGTACAAAAATGTTGTCACTATTATTGAAGATGCATTTATCTACACTTCATCCCTTGAACTCTATAATTCTGCAATTTTATCTATCATTAACCAAAACTCATCTTATGCAGCTAGCACATTATAAATCTCTCTCTTTTTTAATCTGTGTGAAGAATGTACCTCTTTTTGAGTCCTTATCTGTCCTTGGAGCCATAGAAGCAAGTCCAGCCTCTTTCCCAAGAGAGCTGTTCAAAGTCTGAAGTCACTTTTGAATGTCAATAATTTCCATTGCAAGTATTGATTCCTCACATAATGTTATCACGATAAAAAATAATTCCTGAATGTTCTTTTAACGTTTAAAATGTAGCATTTTGCTTAGGAGTCAAATTGCCCTGTTGAGTATTAACTTTGTGACTTTGAACTGTTACTTAATCTCTCTGTGCCTATTTTCTCATCTGTAAAATGGGGGTGATAATAAGACGTCATAAAGTCAGTGTGCAGATTAATTTTACTATAGCACTCATGCAGTTGTCAGGCATTACTGTTACTGTTGTTATTATTAGCTGCTTCCTGCACATCTCCTACTGGGGATGTGCCCGCAACCCAGGTACATGCCCTTGACCGGAATCGAACCTGGGACCCTTCAGTCCGCAGGCCGACGCTCTATCCACTGAGCCAAACCGGTTTCGGCTATAAAATTATTTTGACTCTCATTCTAAATACTCATTTAGAATACAAGGTTTGTATCTGTTATAATACATAGCCAACTCAATGACTATTATTAAAAGCCCAACTCCCACTTCACAAGCACAATTTCTAGTTTGTACGCTTATTTTTTTGATTCAATGTGGAATCTTATATTGTTTTTTTACATATATTTTTATTAGTTTCAGCCTACTGTTTCACACTGGAAAATTTAGTTAAATCCTTTTACTTCATTTAATGCAGTTAGGTTTTTTTTAAAAAGTATATTATCAAACTATATTTACATATATGATTGGTATGTTACCAAGCATTAATTCATGTCATAGATAACAAAAGTTGAGAAGAATTGGAGTAAGGAGATATAAATGCTTTAAGAGGCTTCTTTGCAGTTGAAATTGTACATAATATAGATACTTTTAGATATTGTCCTGAAAATTATTGATCTAAATGTACATGTGCCTATGTAGTTATGTTTCTGTGAGGGTTTATCAGGTGCCTGTATGATAAATACACATAAGGACTCATTGTGTTCTCATTACCTTAATACCTCTTAACCTATTTAAGAAAAACTTAAGTTCAATCAGAAGTAATTTATGCTTAATGCACCTGTGTAAATTCTCAGTGTATATTTTTCTACAGGGTCACTTATCCCTTAAACAAGCAGTTCTAGAACCAATATTGTGATTAACTTTAAGACTGGATCTGATATTTGGGTTTCTTTCTTTGAAAGTAATAATATTTATGATTTTTCAGCCTTTTAGCAATTTTATTCTAATTCCTCAAATTTCAATATTAGTGATTTAGTGAAATCCGGACAATTGTCAGAATTTTGAAAAGATAATGACTGGGCTAAGAGACTGCTTATTTCAGAGTGACCAGGTGTTGTCATATACTTTAGGAGTTCCAGGGTGCAGTTACAGGTGGAAAGGATAGTGTGTGGGTACAGAATTATCCTGTATGTCTCACTTCAACTTAAGGACAATGCCATTAGAGAGAACTTGGATTCTAAATCCTGCAAATGACAAAGTAATCATTTAGTAATTCAGATATCCCCAGTGTGCTGATTTTCAAGATATACAAATACCAAGGAAATTCATGATAGGGCTTTATTTGTTTCCTAGAAATGTTCCTTTGATCTGCTCTACACAGTGTTTTCCAGTCATACTCAACTTTCAGTTTACTTCTATCATATATACCATAGTTCACTTAAACTTGGCCACACTCTTTTCTCACCCCTTGTTTTTAAGAAAAAAAAAAAGAATTCTTCCCCTCTCTCTTTTTCTCCCACTCCTCCTTCATTTACTTTATTAACTGCTAGTTGTCTTCAAAGTTTATCTCTTAAATCACTTCCTCCAGGAAGCCTTCTCTTACCCCACCACTTGCTATACATCCATCCACTAGTTTCTATTGTGCCATTGCTATGTGCTCCCATAGCACTTTGTATGACTTTCAATTATTTCACACTGTTTGAATAGCTGGTTCACACATCTATAACTCTACTATTTCCTGACAACAGTAAGGAAAAGATAACAACTATAATTCATTAAGAGTTTTTCATGTACGTGTGTGTGTGTGTGTGTGTATACATATTTACTTACAAATAATAATATATTTATACTATATATTTATAAAAATATAAACATAAATTTATATAGAGATATATACTATAGATGTACTTTTTAACATCTCTGAAGTTATATTAATATAACAGAAAAATATGTAAGTAACTTGTGCAAGATTATACAGTTCTCAATGAGTGAAGTTAGAATTTCCTGCAGTAGGCACCGAATAACTAAATAAAAATCTTTAAAATTCTAAAATAAAAGGCAGTTTACAAATGATCAACATATGCAGTAACATTGCTCCTTTTGCATTTGATTTATGAACAAGAAGCAAATAGACCCAGAGATATTACACTAGAGACATTCCTATTTTTCATGCAGAACACTGGTGATGTGCCCATAGGAAAATTCTCAGCGTGCAGTAGTTGTTCAAAATACTAATTGATGGAATTAGTCATTATTAGGGGATGTTCCAATGAAGATGTGTGCTTTTCCTACCTTGTGTGGTTTGAGTTGAGGCATCATTTAGCCATTCTATGCCATTGTATACCTGTATCTGTGTTATGCAGTTTTATCCATTTTTAAAACATTCTATAAAAGCAAGAATTAAGATTCACCTGAAAACCAAATAAATATTCATGAAACAATCTCTCAAATTCATACTCACTTTTCATATGCATTTAGAGTTCAACATTACCTATAGTATTTCCAGGTAACCGCATTGTATGATAAAGGTAAACTACATTAAAGAGTATGTCTTTGCTCAAAATTCTGAAGTTACTCAACCTTTTACAACTTTGAAGGATTTTGACAGAAATATATGTTTATATTACTGAGTTCAAAGGAAGCATTTCATTAGGCATAGAAGGCTGGGATGTTTCAATGGTATGAAAGAAACAGGGTGCATGGGGATACTATTTAAAGCAAAACATAGAACACATATATTTCACATTAAGATGTTTATATGTTTTATAGACATACTAGAGGCCCGGTGCACAGTGGGGGCGGGAGGGGGCAGCGGGAGAGTACCCTTAGCTTGGCCTGCACCCTCTTGCAATCTGGGAGCCCTAAGGGGATGTCCACTGACGACTTAGGCCCACCAGGGAGTCAGACATCCTTAGCGCTGCTGCGGAGGCACTCACCGGCCTTGAGCTGGCTTCTTGCTGAGTGGCGCTCCCCCTGTGGGAGTGCACTGACCACCAGGGGGCAGCTCCTGTGTTGAGCATCTTCCCCCTCATGGTCAGTGCGTGTTATAGCAACCAGTTGTTCCGCCATTTGGTCAATTTGCATATTACCCTTTTATTATATAAGATAGAATCAACATAAATGGGGCCTTCTTAGTCAACAAGTATACGGTGCTGAATTGTGTAATACTCCATTTGCTTAATTGTATTCTTGTGTGTCACTGGGTTTTACCAAAGTTTGTTAAATTACCATGTGTGATTTTAATTGGGAATATATTTGTTTTCATCTCTCAGACTATGCCATTGTCCCTTTGTTGTGTGTGTGTGTGTGTGTTTGTGCATATATGTATGCTTTAGGAATTTCTTCAGCATATCATGGCTTATTTGCTTTATTTCTGGTTTAGAAGATAAATGCTAAAGTAGTATATTTATCTCATAGATTAGTCACTTGATAATTTTTATTTTAGATTCTTAGAGACATTAGTTTAGTAATCAGGAGTTTTATTTTGGTATTACTAATGTGTATTTGTTTTGTGTGTGTGTGTGTGTGTGTGTGTGTACTTCAAGCTGGGGTAGTGTGCCCAATGTGTGTGTTTTTTTTTTGTGTGTGTGTGTGGATGTGTGTGTGTGTGGATGTGTGTGTGTGTGTGTGGATGTGTGTGTGTGGATTAGTGTGTGTGTGGATGTGTGTGTGTATGTGTGTGTGTGTGGATGTTTTTGTGTGTGTGTGTGTGTGTATTTACCTGTTTGCCTATCTGTTCCTCACATAAGTGTGCTGCTTTTCTCAGGTCTGACTTGGTGACCTAAAGCTAGTTACTCCCTGAAATGATTGTAACTGCCATGCTGTCAGTAAGGCTTACACTTCCTTCACATAAAACAAGGCGCACATTTTATGTAAATTAGTCCTGATTCTGTCACTTCAGCAGTGCACTATGTAAGTAATGGTGAAGCTTGGCTACTCTCACTTGTTTCCTGTACTTACACTGAGCAATTCTGAAGCTACTGTCAGTGATGAAATAGGAGCATAAAACAGGGCTTTCCAAGCCTCCGAGGGCTAACCATACAGAATAGTAACACTTTATTCGAGTGAAACTCATGCCCCAAGCACACATGCAAATTAAAATACCTCTGGGTTACAAATATGAATAGTTTTATGTAGCCTAGAAAATGTTAATATTTGATTTCATGTGTAAGCAATGGCTTTGAGAGAGATTTTAAGTAGTGAAAACTAATTTTCTGTATTTGCAATATAACCCAAATGAAACCTACCTCTACAATCTATATTTGATGTGCAAGCAGCCCTTTTCATAACAACTTAGTCTCTAAATATGTATTTGGGTATAAAGAACTGTCCACCTTCTGTGCACCTTGACAAATCAGTTGTTTTTATTCTGCATTTCTTCAAATCCTTATTCATGTTCATATATATTCTAACATAGCATTACAAATACATTTTCATGCTCTGTACATTTTTTTCTTAACTTATTAGTTATATCTTTTTTTCCATGTGTCTACAAAGCATTCACTCTTATAAATTTAATAGTGGAATATTTCTTTCATAAATTCCATCCTTTTAAATTCATCACTGTCATTTTTCTACGGTTCTACTTCACCTTCTTCTCTTAAAATAATCCTAAGAACTGTATTTATATATCAAACAATTTTAAAAATAGGTTCATAAGTGGCCATATAGTGCTTTAGGATGTGAGAGGTAATGAAATGGTAATTTGATGTATTTTGAATTATTGTCCCAGTCTAGCTCAAAATAACTTCAGTAGATTTTTTCAATACTGAAGCCCTGTGGGAAGAGTTGTCAGAGTTGTTCTAAGTTGAAACTAAAGAAGTTCTTCCTAAGACCTATAAAATTTGCCCTCTTGATTACATGTGTACCTGGGTTTAGTGACATTAGGAAATCAACAAGTGTCTGGAGTCAGGGGCAAGGTATGGTTGTTAGCTTCACAACTACAGCAAATGTAGGTAGGAGGAGCTTTAATATTTCTTAATTATTTTAAATTGTATATCTTTGTTGTTGTTGTTAATCCTCACCTGAGGATGCTTTTTCCATTGATTTCTTAGAGAGAGTGGAAGGGAGGGGAGGAGTGGGAGAGAGAAAGGTCAGTGTGAGAGAGACACATCAATTGGTTTCCTCCCACATGGGCGCTTACTAGGGCAGGGAATGAACCCACAAACCAGGTACATGCCCTTGACTGGAATTGAACCTGGGACCTCTTGGTCCCAGGCCTATGCTCTAACCACTTAGTTACTCCGGCCAGGGCTAAATTATGTATCTTAATGACAAGTTATATTTAGAAATCTCTGCTAAACTGAACAGTTAAGTTTATATATCTCCATGGGACTATTTTTTTTTTTAGCCATAGCCATCTTTACATTATTCAGCAGTTATTTATTAAGTGCTTATTAGGTATAAACGTAATTATAGATTCTGGAGATATATAGATAAGGCAAATTTCTTGCCCATTTGAAGTTTGCATCCACATCCTAATTATTGAAGTAGGACTAAGAGTTTCTGGACATTGTCAAAACACATTTACCATCAACAATTTGTTATTAACTGATTTTTTCACTGAAGACTTCATAGGAAGATATGAAAGATTTTACATTGCACCGTCTACAGGAAAACAAGAAAAACCTCTTTGAAAATTAAATCATCCCTGAGGGATTTCTGCTTCAAACTAGTAGAATTTAATAGATACGGATTTATACTTCTACATGAAGCAACTCATAAATGAAATGAAATATGTAAAGCACCACTTTTCATAAATTGGATATCAGGACAGTGATTTCGGTGAGAGGAAAACAGATTGAGAACTATGATTGCCTTGTGTTAGTATTTGGAGAGATTTATCGAATCTGCACTGCTCAGGGAAAGCCAGGTAATGCCTGGTAACCCTTCTGAGTTTAGGAAACAGGTGGATGACTGAGAAAGCTAAGGCAGCTCAAGTTCACAGGACAGAGTACTGGACAGGAAAGAGCTTCCAAAGAAACAGACCATAAGATTTTATGAGCGGTCTCTAAGTCTTCAGTTGAAAATTGACTGGCACAGCATGTAAGGAAACAGCCTGAGGCTTTGTGGAGAACCTGCAAAGAAGAGAGGGATATTCCTCAGAGCTCACAGGGAGCAAGAATAATTCACATTCTAACTAACCAGAGTGGAACACTCTCAGTTCCAGGGTGGAAAGAAACCCTACATTGGTTAGATAGGAAGGGAACTATCTAGTAGTGGGGGATAATTAGTCCTAGACTGAACACTGCTCTGGACAGAGCTAATAAAGAAATAAATAAAGCCTTCTCAGAAAGAATCACACTAGTTCCAAGTAATGTGACTGCTTGCTGGAATGATGCTCAAGAAAACCAGCAATGATGCTGTAGGTACAACTCACAATGTCTGACATCCAATGAGACATTCCTTCATATTTAAAGCAGCAGGACACTACACAGTAATAACTATGGAGTTGATGGATGTAATCATTGTCTTGACTATGATGATGTTTCATGGGTTTATGTATATGTCAACAACTATCAAGCAGCACTCTTAAAGTAGATGCAATATAATGCCAATAATGCCCCAATATAGTCATAAAAAGTAAAATTACAAAAAAAAAAAGCGCTGTTCTATTTATTTATTTATTTATTTATTTTAGCCAGCTATACTATCTCTTTACCCAGCATAGCGTGGAACAAATATTCTTCAATTTACTTGCTAATCCAGCTCTTCTCAGCCTTTAGTCCCAACTCATGAATTCAAAAGCCTAGTTATTTGAATGTTGCTGATCATATTTTTTTAGGTTGCCTTAGAATATCATTTAATGATTAGTGATTTCAATCTCTATTTTACTTGTTTTTCCTAGTCAAAGATATATAACATATGTATAATAATATGCAGATATTATAAATAACAAGACAATTATACTATAAAATATATATTTTTTTTATATATTGTGTGTTTACATATGCATGTTTCTATGTATATATACACACAAAGAAAATATATTGTGACTGTGACAATTTTGACACTGTTCTTCATGAGTAAACTACTTAAGGAGTTAAGCTATCTGAAATCATATTAATTAGTTTATTTTACTGTAGATTCCCAGGAAAAGCTGTTTTTAATTAGGACTTGCCCACAGGAGAACATTTTTGAATTGAAATGTAGTTGTGTAATGGAGAAACACTTATGTGGCTTTTCAAAAGACACAGCAAATCAAGGACAAGCATATGTAAGTGAAGGAAAGTTTTACAAAACCATATTGAGTGAAACACATGCTGATAATTTCTATCGTACTGGGTAATATTTTGTTCAAAAACTATAGTAAATTGATTCCTTTTTCACTGATGAGTCATGGCTTACAGTGAATATACTTAAATTTATTTATTTTTGTAAATTAAATGTAGTTGTTACATTGGTTAATAAGATTATGTAAATTTCAAGTGTGCAATCCTATGATCACCATCTGTGTATTGGATTGTGTGCCCTCACCCTAAAATCAAATTTATTTATACATATTTTATATGTGAACTGTAGCTAATGTTCCCTTATGCTAGGCCTTTAGTACAACTTGATTTTATCAAATATAGTTGAAATGTTACTTCAAATATTCATAAACTACTAACAACTTTCCGATGTGTTTTTTAACAGCTGCAGAAGTCACAACACATTGCTTCAGAGTTGGTTGCTCTTTCCGACTACCGGGAATACATTTTCACTCTTTAGTGCCTTCCTAGTGGTTTCTGAGGTGGTTAAAACTTTTCTCACTTCGTGGTTAAAGGGAATTAGAATTAAAAGTTTTATTACATTTCAGAACTTGACCTCATCAGAAAAAAAAAATAACATAATTTTAAAGGCCAGAGGAAATGACCTCTTACTTTTGAGAGTTCCCTTGCAAACCCAATCAATGATATTATTAGCATGGTTTTGTCTTCTAAATGTTTCAGAGCATCTTGCAGACTTTTGCGTATTTGCAGAATGATGGCTTGGAAAGGGATCAAGCCCTCTTCATTTCTGCATCTTCATGTGGACACAATGAGGCTATATCCTTTCTAAGATTTTTTGGGAACATGTAATTTAGTAATGAAAATGTGGAATCAGCAGGACCAGTGAAAAACCTGTCACACTTTTCCAGACCAACATCATTCCCTTCTGCAAAATTTGCATGACTAGTTCTTATGCTAGTAAAGTGGGGAAAAGTTACACCATAGTGATTACAGTCCCTGTCTCAGTGTTTGGGAGTTTGGGGTCAAGGATACACCAACATTTAAAAAAACTCTGCTTGCTCTTCTGTGCTACTCTCATGTACAGCTAGCATTGCTGGCACTTTATTTTACACAGATATTAATGAAGGATCAGATTAAAAATATACACTGTGAAAAGATAAACTGATCGGTATAGGAATATTGGAAGGGTATTAACTTGGAGAGAGGGATTCTAGCGCCCCAACTAGAATGGACCCTTAAAAGAGGTGAATGGTTGTAGCCTTTAATTAGTAGCTGAAGGCTTTTTAAATGTAATGCTATTTATTTATTTTTTAATTGTGCTGTGTGGTATACAAATCATTTTAAAGTCTCCAGTTAAATGCCTTGCATGACTTTTGTTTGGGGGAAAAATATGAACATTGGTTAATTTCCAGAAAGAGTTGGAGCAGAGTAAAAGGAAGGAAATAGTGTGGGACATAAAAAGTTACTGAGATCTAGAAACTCAGAGCCAAAGTGGCCATTAAAATAAAATGTAATACTGAACTAATATGCAGGACTTTTAGTGGAATGTGGAATGAGGGGCTCAACCCAATCTATTTCAGTTAAAAGGGTCAAGAACACACTATTTGCTATCTGAATTTCTGAATGTGAATTTCACTAATGAGTTATCCATTAATTCCCATATATGACTTGCCAAAATAGCAAATCTCAAATGAGAAAATGAATATCATCAAAATCCCCTAATCGCTTCTCAGGAGGCCAAAGTAGCTTTCTCCTTCTGCCTTGGCCAGCACCAATATCTTGGATCAAAGACAATTCTATTCCTCTTCGGCTCAGTGTCAGATGCCTATGCCACCATTTCATTCTTCCCTGTCCCAACCCCTTCTGGAACTTCCAGGAAGAATTATCTCTATGACCCAGAACCATTATACATGAACACTGGAATTATGTTGGCAGCTAATAAGGAAAGAAGAAATTCCCAAAATATCAAGGATGAAAAAAATTCCTGAAAATGTCCTTAAAATCCTAGAGTCCTCAGACATTTTGATTTCAAAGAAACCAGGATCTCCACTGAAAATCACTAGTTAGATTTGCTGGGATCTGGGAGCCACAATTTAACATAAAATTCAGAAAATATATTTTAAAAATACATGGTGATCACTATGGGGAAAATATAGTAACTTTACAACCTCCCACCCCTAGATTTGTGACATAAAATTAGAGTTGTCGCTTTGGGTAAAAATCTATATTAGGAATCTATGAAAGAAAGTTAATATTCAAAGCCCTGGTCCCCCTCAGATATTCAGTTTTTATGTCATTGTTACTCTTTCTTTGTTGGTGTGTTTTAAGCAGAAGCAGAACTTTGAAATCAGGGCAATTTTGAATTCAAGTGACCAGCCTGGAATGTGTGTGCTTCTGTTCTCTAAGATGCTCTGTGACCTGTTATTCTGGAGTTTACGAGCCTGCAGACATATAGCCATCTTTTTGGACATAGCTGGGAAAGTTGGCTCCATATACTGTTTTTTTAATTTTTATTACTATAAAGGAGCAAAGTTTTTTTTTTTTAAGTATTCAGTCATTTATTTCTACTGCAGGTACAAGATTTAAGTGTATAGTTATGTTTCTGAAGCTATTTTTCCATTGCCAATACCATCTTCCTAACAGTGGGTTGCCAAAAGACATTTTACTTATGGGGAAAAAAAGCATCGAGTACTACTTATCTTCCTTCAGTATACACCTATTGACTCACACCGGAACCACAAATTACAATGGAACTCAAGAAAATAGCATGGGTTGCAAGTTCAACAGTATTAATTTTGCTTACTGGCCCTCCAAGGAAGTATTTTGGTATTGGCATTGTTGTGAAATAGTGTCTACTTCAGTGAAGGAAAAGTATAAATCCATATGCTTAAAGGACCACTGAATAAATTATCTTAAGTGCATTATTTCTCAGATGTCAAAATCTTTCATATATTTACTTATCCTATATAATAAAAGGCTAATATGTAAATTGTCCCCTCAACCTGGAGTTTGACCTGGAGTTTGAGCAGGAGGTGGGGCCAGCCAGCCAACTGCCCATGGCCCCTCCCCCTGGCCTGCCTGGCTCAATTGGCCCGGATCAGGGCAGGCTGGCTGGACCCCATCTGTGCATGAATTAATGCACTGGGCCTCTAGGTAGTTTATTAAAATAGACTCACTAGATAAATTAGCCTGGTATTTTTATTCCTACATAATAGGTAATCAAACTATGGCACAAATGATGTTTTGGGGCAAAGTTTGCCTAGCTAGTCACTCTCAGAGATAATATTAAAATTTAATGATATTCAGGTTAGTAGTCAAATATATAAATACAAAATGGGGAGTCATTCAATTCATGGCATCAATTAAATATAAGAACAGATACATGCAAAATAATGAAACTAGATCACCAACTTACAACATACACAAAAATAAACTCAAAATGGATAAAGGACTTAAACATAAGACGGTAAAACAGAGAAATATTAGAGGAATCCACAGGCAGCAAAATTTCAGACATCTGATGAAGCAATATCTTCACTGATACAGCTCCTAGGGCAATGGAAACTAAAGAGTAAATAAACAAATGGGACCACATCAAAATAAAAAGCTTCTGTACATCAAAAGAAACCATCAATAAAACAACAAGAAAGCCCACTGCATGGGAGAACATATTTGCCAATGTTATCACTGATAAGGGTTTAATCTCCAACATTTACAGGGAAATCATACAACTTAACAAAAGAAAGATAAAAAACCCATTCAAAAAATGGGCAATGGACCTAAATAGACACTTTTCAAAAGAGGAATAAGAAAGGCAAAGAGACATATGAAAACATGCTCAAAGCAACTAAGCAGCTGAGAAATGCAAATCAAAATGACAATGACGTACCATCTCACACCATTCAGAATGGCTACCATCAACAAATCAACAAATGACAAGTGATGATGAGGATGTGGAGAAGTAGGAACCCTCGTGAACTGCTGGTGGGAATGCAACTGGTACAACCACTGTGGAGAACATTATGGAGTTTCCTCAAAAAACTATAAATGGAACTCCCATTTGACCCAGTGATCCCGCTTCTAGGAATATATCCCAAGAAACTAGAAACACCAATCAGAAAGGATATACTAGTATGCACCCTTGTGTTCATAGTGGCACAATTTACCACAGCTAAGATTTGGAAACAGCCTAAGTGCCCATCAGAGATGAGTGGATTGAAAAACTGTGGTACATCTACACGATGGAATACTATGCTGCGGTAAAAAAGAAGAAGTTCTTACCATTTGCAACAGCATGGATGGAACTGGAGAGCATTATGCTGAGTGAAATAAGCCAGTCAGAGAAAGATAAATAGCACATGATATCACTCATTTATGGAATATAATGAACAACATAAACTGATGAACAAAAACAGATCCAGAGACAGAAAAGCATCGATCAGATCTGATGCTCAAACCTCAGAGGGAAGGTGAGGGGA
>NW_006292574.1:1233608-1259075 GCF_000327345.1 Myotis davidii | reverse complement strand
GGGAGAGATCAACCAAAGGACTTGTATGCATGCATATAAGCCTAACCAATGGGCACAGGCCCCAGGGGTGTGAGGGCATGAGTGGGGGGTGGGGGGGCAAGAGGGGGATAAGGACACATATATAATACATTAATAAATAAAGGAAATCAAATCAAATAAAAATATAAGAACAGAATATTTTCCAGAAGAAGTAGAATAAAAGACAGGCAGGGTCATAGAGCCTACCACTGAAATTTGGGTCAAAGAAGTTAACAGCCAATTTTTAAAGACAAAGAGATGGTTCCCAATGCCATGATCATCCCAGCCTTTTGTATGCATTGTCCCCAAATATGTCATTGCCTGACTTCTTGGCCTGACCTAATACAGATCAGGATGAAAACCAATACTTTTTTTTCTTTAGTCCCTTTTGTTCTAAACAACCTCTTCACTTTATTGTTCCATGACACTTCGTCAGATAACCAGGCAGTTTTTCTTGTAGGATATTTTTGATGTGTCTTTCTTCATAGTATCCTTTTATTTATTTATTTATTTATTTATTTATTTATTTTTTAAGAGAGAGAGAGGTAGGGAAGGTGGGGAAAGAGAGAAACATCTATGTGAGAGAAACACAGATGGGTTGTCTCCTGTTCATACCCCAAAGGGGCCTGGGATGGAATCCGCAACCTACTACATGTCCTTGAAGGGGAATTGAACCTGAGACCATTTGGTCCTCAGGCTGATGCTCTAACCACTTAGAGACATGCATGGGCCAGGGCGATTTCCTGATAGTATCTTTTACCCTGTTCCTTTATTCCCTGTATTTCCTAGAAATTGGAAGGTAGGTCTACAGACTAGATTAGGCTCATATTAAACTTTTTTGGCAAGTCAATTTCATAGATCATGTTATAGCCTTCATAATTCATTTTACTAGTGGGCATATAATATGTTGTTCAACTATTAGTGATTCTAATGTCCAGTTATTTGCTTAAGAGAGTATTATGAGATGTGTTCATTTTAAAGATAATTTTTTTCCTAGATATCAGTAAGTATACTTACTAGCTGTTTTACTTTATCATCTGGTAATTGTCCTACTCCAAAACCTAATAGATGTAATATCTATTAGGGAATTTTGATAGAATCAATGAATTGATTGAGAGTTTACAAAATAGTTTTGTTTGTTTTTTCTGATTCTGTCATTCCTTCTAAATATGTTAGTTGGCATTCTTCTGAGAAGTATCTTCTATCATTAACTGGGGATAAAGCACAGTTCTTCCTAAAACGGAATAGTAAATGATTATTTCTTTTCCATTAATTAATCATTTTTCTGTGAAATGGGTAGAATAGTAGTCCTTTCCAGTGGTGGCATACCCTATTTTTGATTCTCTCCTCTTCCCACTCTCCTTCTCATGTTTTTATGTTGTCACTATGAACTGAGGGATATATATTTTTCCAGAGCTTTACACTTATTTACAGTTATCATTTTGTTTGTTTTTTTCTAATCAGCTAGTCATTGAATAAAATTTGTCCTTTAGTTAACTCCTTAAGAGGAGTTCTATGTACAGTATTTTCCCATGTTACTGTTTATTTATTTCTGTAGCCCAGAAGGGATCTATGTAGTATGAACTATTTTGGGCCAGTTTTATCCGGCACACAGTGTGCTATTTAATATGCATATTCTGAATATTTCATGTCATGAAAATTTTCTGGAATTTTAATTTTAAGTTCTGCTCCTTTGAGGGCCCCCCCCCCCCCCCCCCCCCCCCCCCCCCCCCCCCCCCCCCCCCCCCCCCCCCGTCTCACTCTCTGATTCATTTTATCTTATTCTTTGCTTCATTTTTATGGTCTTGGCTCTATTTATTTTTTTGTACATCTAGTTCAACTATTCTTGGTAACTTCGATTTTTGTCATAAATTCTGGGTGGATATTACCTTCCCTTTATTGTCTTCAAAGTTTGTTTAGCTCCCATTTCTAATTTTATATTGTTTATTTTTACTTACAGTATTTAAATCTTTGATTCATAACTTACAAATGCCTTTTTAATTTTGTTAATTCATGAGGAAGAGTTGTGTGAGTTTCCTTCTTCTTTTTGGGTGGTTTTCATCTGCTAAACGTTTAATTTTTAGTCCTACTTTCTTCTTCTTCAGGTTACTTTATAAGTATTTATTTTACCAGGTTATGTTTGTATTTGATTTTTTTTTCTTGAGCTCCGTGAGTCACCCTGGTGTAGTTATCATGCATTTCTCCTTTTTTTACTGATGCAGCTTACATTTGGCTTCTAATAGCTGCATCCGCAGATCTGACTAACTCAAACACATTCATTCCCTCATTTTGATCACTGTGTTCTCTGGGTTTTCCCTTCTCTAGAGAGAGAACTCCTGCTCCACTACTACCCCATGTGATCTCTGGGCAGCAGCTGCAATATTTCTCTCCGTTCCTGTGTTTTAATGAGGTCCTCCTTGAGAATTCAGCATTGCCACTTCTAAGCCTACTCTCAGGGCTTTTTCCTGTTTATTTCCCTTTGAAATGCTACTCAGCCACTTCTTCACTGCTCCGAAGCTGCTCCGCTGTAGTGGAGGAAAAAACCTTTTAACCTACTAAACACATTTCTTTGAAATACTCTCTTTCATATTGAACTCAAGTAAGAGTTCAAGCCTCATGCTCTGCAAATCTCAAATAAATTGACTGTTTTATGAATCCCACTCTTGCCATTTGTGCTCACGAGAAATCCCTCAGAGAAATTCTACCAACCTTCAAATGCCACCCTCCTTTCTTACGTGCCAAATCCTTCCCCTCACTTTCAGTTCATCTACTCTGTATACACAAGACACGTGCTTTATTTTGAAATGTCTCGTGTATTTTCATATGTCTGTCAAGTGGAAAGCACAGGTATAATTATCCCCACTTAATAGATGAGGGGAATGAAAGTTATAGAGGTTAAATAACTTGTTAATAATCACTTGTCCAGGGTTCAGAACTGTAACATTCTTCATGACCCTATCATTATATACTTGACCTTGAGCATATTACATACCCAATGATGTCTCGGTTTTATCATTTTTAATATTAAAAGGTTTTCTAATAAATTTTAATAATTTTTAGTTGAACCATTAAAAGTTCCTGAAATTCAGCTGTGTACCCTAATTGCAGGTATATGATGTGTACTAAATATTCAATATCCTATATAATAAAAGGCTAATATGCAGATCAACCCAACAGCGGAATGACTGGTCACTATGACATGCACTGACCACCAGGGGGCAGATGCTTGAAGCAGGAGCTGTTCCCTGGTGGTCAGTGCACTCAGCCAGAAGCCAGGCTCATGCCTGGTTAGCATAGTGGTAAAAGCCTCTCTCACCTCCATGGCAGTGCTAAAAATGTCCGATTGATGGCTTAGGCCTGCTTCCCATGGGGAACAGCCTAAACTAACAGTAGGACATCCCCCGAGGGCTCCTGGACTTCAAGAGGGCACAGGCCGGGCTGAGGTACACTGCCCCCCCCACCCCCGCAAGTGCATGAATTTCATGCACCAAGAATTTCATGCATCTAGTATATTACATATATCATCAAATGATCTTCAGTCATTGCTGAATAAGAGTATGCTAATGATAGCAACTCTTCAGATTTCCATCTCTTAGATTAAGAAATAAGACATTTTGCCCTAACTGGTTTGGCTCAGTAGATAGAGCATTGGCCTGCGGACTCAAGGATCCCAGGTCCGATTCCAGTCAAGTACATGTACCTTGGTTATGGGGACATCCCTAGTAGGGAGTGTGCAGGAGGCAGCTGATTGATGTTTCTCTCTCATCAATGTTTCTAACTATTCATCCCTCTCCCTTCCTTTTTATAAAAATCAATAAAATATTTTTTAAAAATAAGACATTTTATAAAATAGCAGTTTTTATATTCATTTACTTGTTTTTAAAATCTTTATTGTTGAAAGTATTACATATGTCTTTTCCCCCTCCCTCTTTAACCTCTTATAGCCCACTCCCAGCCCCAGGCCTCCATCACCCTATTGTCTGTGTCCATGGGTTATACGTATATACATACGAGTTCTTTGGTTGATTTTTTCCCACTCACCCACACTCCCCCACCTTCCCTCTGAGATTCCACAGTCTGTTCTATGCTTCTATGTCTCTGGATCTATTTTCTTCATCAGTTTATTTTGTTCAAAAGATTCAGCATGAGTGAGATCATGCGATATTTGTCTTTGTCTGGCTTATTTTGCTTAGCATAAAACTCTCCAGGTCCCTCCAATCTGTCTCAAAGGGTAAGAGAGCCTTCCTTTTCACTGCTTTGTAGTGTTCCATTGTGTAAATTATCACAGCTTTTTTATACATTCATCTACTGATGGACACTTGAGCTGTTAGCAGGTCTTAGCTATTGTAAATTGAGCTGCTGTGAAATAGAGGTGCATACATTCTTTCTGATTGGTGTGGGAAGTGGGATTACTGGGTCAAATGGCAGTTCCATATTTAATGTTTTGAGGAAACTCCATACTGCTTTTCCTATTGGCTGCACCAGTCAGCATTCCCACCAGCAGTGTACTAGGGTTCCCTTTTATTCACATCCTTTCCAGCACTTTTCATTTGTTGACTTGTTAATGGTAGTCATTGTGACAGGTATGAGGTAATACCTCATTGCCTTTTTAATTTGCATCTCTGACTTTGAGCATTTTTTCATCTGCACCTTGGCCATCTGTATGTACACTTTGAAGAAGTGTCTATTTAGGTCCTTTGCCTATATTTTTATTGGATTGTTTGTTTTCCTTTTGTTAAGTTGTATGAGTTCCTTATATATTTTGAATATTAACCTTTTATCAGATGTGTCATTGCCAACTATGTTCTCCCATTCAGTGGGCTCCCTTTTTTACATAATTTTGGTGATGCAATGCAGTGAAGTAAAGGAGCGTAAGTGTGGCTGGAGGTTTTCAGAAATCAGACTAAGCTTATATATTTTAGAAATTTGTTTGAATCTTCATTTATTAGAGTATATTTCTAAGTTTCTCAAGATCATAAATTAATTATGCTGCTGGAAGCATCCTTTATCCATAGCTTTTGCACATCTTTGGGTTTAATTTCAAGATACCTGTGTCAAAATGATTTTATTTTGTAACAGATATATAAGATTATATTTTGATTATAAACTTACAAGGTTACGTGCTATAGAAAAAGGAGAAAATTAAATTGATTTTATGGATATAAGCGCATGTTCTATAAATTTGAGATTTTTTTTTCTTTTCCACTAGCAGCTACATTTGGAAAAGAAGACTATAAAGTGAATGAATGTGGGCTAAACAACCTTGTTTACTGTTTTTTTTTTTGTTGTTGTTGTTTTTTTTTTTTTTTTTTTTTACCTGTTAGAACTACGTGAACATCAGTTTACGAGTTTGGAAATTGTATATACACAAAGCAATTACTATTTGTAGAAATGATTACAAAACCAAAGAACTTTTTTATGTCTGAGATAATAATTGTTTGAAAATTATGGTACAATTCTGGGATAGGGGATACAAAAGAAGAAAAAAAGCTCTTCTCCTTTTATTTAAATTGTGGAGAAATAGACTTCTTTGATATGCTAATTATACCTCTGTTTTTCAACCTTCAAGCTTCCCAGTAATTTGTAAAGTATTATTTTAATCAACTCAAACAGCTATAGCTCCAGAGTTTGATTTGGTTCCTGTTGTCAAGAAAGTTTCTGAAACTAATTAATGCAGAGAATGCTTTATTGAACAATAAGTAAAGGAATGAATGCTGTTACTAGTTTATAATATTTTAAAATAATTTCAAACCAGAACCTACATAATTTTTCAAGAGCATCTATCGTATAAATTATTAAAATAAGAAGTCCCTTGTGTTGTAAATCTCCTCTACCCTATTCAACTTCTTCCTTGGTAATCCAAAAACAAAAAACAAAAATATCAAATGAAATGTTATAATACCTTTGAAACAAGTCACCAATATCTTCAGTCAATTATAAGACTGTAAAACCCGAAAAGTGTTAAAAGTGATCTAAATGTTTTTATTTTAGAAAATACATGCAATAGAGCAGGGGATCTATTTAGAAATAAAATAACGTGGAGGACTGTACAGGCACAACGTTGATCTGTAAACTAGGGTTGAAGAAATGCTGCTGTACTGAGTAACTGCTGAGAGCTGGATGTAATGGTGGGTAGTTTGTGAAACTATAGAGGGAAAAATAAAGGCCTGCCATAAGAAGTTAACAGGATCACTAATTGTAGTAGGACTGTGAGGAAGAAAACATGTTTAAGAACAGTGTAATCTTTACTCTGAGAAAGCGACATGCTACATGCAGAATAATGACGCATTCAGGAGAGATAAGGCGGGGTAGAATGATAAGTAGAAGGCATTAGGATTATTTTCTTTCTCTTTTTTTTTTACATTTTCAAGTCTTTTTATTGAATTTACAGGGGTGACATTGTGTGGGGTCTAACTTCCCCTGCCAAGGACCGGATCATGATGGACGCCGGGTATTAGGTGGAGAAGACATGAGAAGTCATAGGCATATAGGAAGATTCTTTATTGCAGTCCAAGCAGCCATTGCTACCAAGTAGCCATCAGACAAAACAGTTCTTCAAAGTAGCCTTACAAAGTAGGCCAGCAAGCATAGGAGCCCTTGCTAATAGGTAGCAAACACAGGACCCCTGTAAACATAGCAGCCATTGCTAACAAAGTAGCTAGACTAAGCAGTGTCCTGCATAAAAGCAGCCTCTTACCAGCTGGCTATCAACACATCTTTATACCAACTTAGACAAAGAGCTTCTTGCCAAATAGTGACGTCAATACCTGAGCCACAGAAAGGCACGCCTGCGCAGTGCATAGAGTACAATCACTGTGCCCTTGCTTTTGCACCTACGTATGACAAATTGGCCTTGAGCATCTGGCATATTGTGGACAGGGCCCCCACACTCCCACTGGCCTTGAACGTCCGGCGTACTTTGATTAGGGCCCCCACACATTGGTTCACAAAATCATAAAGATTTCAAATGTACAACTCACCAAAACATCATCTGCGCACTGCACCATGTGCACGTTGCCCCATGCAGTCTCTTTAAGTCCCCATTTATCCTCCCTTCGCTCAGCTCATGCTGGAGTTACAAAGAGCCCCGAAGAAAAGGGTGTACAAATTTTCTAGATTTCTGCAAGAATTGAATAAACTAATCCATCCAAAGAGTCCGGCTCAATACTGAGATATAGAGGTACTCAAGAAATATTAACTAGTGCTATGTTTTATCAATTATTATTTTCCCCTCTATTCCCGAATAGGGCCTTATACATAATTGCTGTTCAGTTTAGTAGTTGACTAATACATAAAAAATAAACCTATATTAATGCATTTTAAATTACCCAGTTTACAAAGAAAAATAAATATGATCATTACATTAACATTTTGCTTATTCATGGTTTAGAAGAGAGTTTATACACCAGTATTCCCCTAGTGCAGTGGTCAGCAAACTGCGGCTCGTCAGCCACATGAGGCTCTTTGGTCCCTTGAGTGTGGCTCTTCCACAAAATACCACATGCGGGCGCGCACGTACAGTGCAATTGAAACTTTGTGGCCCATGCGCAGAAGTTGGTATTTTGTGGAAGAGCCACACTCAATGGGCCAAAGAGCTGCATGTGGCCCGCGAGCCACAGTTTGCCGACCACTGCCCTAGTGAATATGTGGAAACACAAATAGTACTGAACCCTATATATATAGTACTTTTTTCTATATATGGTAAAGTTTGATTTGTAAATTAGGCAGAGTAAGAGATTAAAAACAGTAATAAATAATAAAATAGAAGTTGATCTGGTAACTGAGATGGCTAATAAACACATGAGCATATGCTTATATTAGCCATAGGGTGGGCAAGTCAAAACTATAGTAAGAAAAAAGTTCACTTATACTAGGGATGCTTTAATAAAAAAGACAGATTGAAAATGATATTGGTGAAGATAAGAAGCAATTAGAACTCCCATACATCCCTGGTGGGAATGTAAAATGGTACAGATACTTTAGAAAATATTTTTGCAATTATTCAGTATTTTGCACTAAAAGTTACCATATGACCTAGCAATTCCCCTGAGGTATATACTCAAAAGAAATAAAATCATGTGACTGTACAAAAATGTGTACACTTTATTATTATTCATAGTAACAAAAAATGGAAACAAGTCGAATGTCCATCCACAGATAAATGGATAAATATAATGTAGCATATCAACATGAGGGACTATAATATTGTGATAAAATGAATAGACATGTGTGCTGCAAACTGAATAAATCTTGAAAACATTATGCTAAGTAAAGGAAGCTCATCATAAAAGAACACTTATTGTATGAGTCCATTTATGTGAGGGATAAGGAACAACTGGTAATGGGTACAGAATTTCTTTTTGGAATGAAAGAAATGTTATAGAGTTGATTGTGGTGATGGATGCAAGCCTCAGTTAATATACTAAAAAAACACACACATTAAATTATGCATTTTAATTGGTGAATTATATGACATGATTTTGGTCAATAAATATGTTCACAATGTTTGGGGAATATAAAGGGAATTATTTAATCTCTTTGGCATTTTCACAGCTATGAAATTGAAGAATAACTTAATTTAACTTAATTTTAATTCTAGTTAAATTAAATAATGTGAGCAAAAAATGCAAAGGTGAAAGAAGACAAAATTAGATGAATCACAATACCAGATATCAAGGTATACTACAAAGCCACTGTACTCAAAGCAGGCTGGTACTGGCATAAGAACAAGCATATAGATCAATGGAACAGAACAGAAAACCCAGACATCGATCCAAGTCATTATGCTCAATTAATATGTGACAAAGGAGGCAAGAACATACAATGGCGTAAAAGACAGTCGCTTCAATAAACGGTGTTGGGAAAATTGGACAGTTACATGCAAAAAAAAAATGAAATTAGACCACCAACTTACACCATACACAAGAATTAAATCAAAATGGATAAAATAGTTTAATGTAAGTTGTGAAACCATAAAAATCTTAGAAGAAACCTCAGATATCTCTCAGAGCAATACGTTTAACCTATATATCATACAACTTAACAAAGGAAGACAAGCAAACTAAGTAAAAAATGGGCAAGGAACCGAAATAGGCACTTCTCCAAAGTGGACATACACAAGGCCAAGAGACATATGAAAAATGCTCATCACTAATTATCAGAGAGATTCAAAATAAAACCAATGTGCTATCATCTCATACATATCAGAATGGCTATCATCAACAAATCAACAAAGGGCAAGTTGGTTAGGATGAAGAGAAGAGAGAACCCTAGTACACTGCTGGTTAGAGTGCAGCCACTTGGGAAAACAGTATGTAGTTTCCTCAGAAACTTAAAAATGGAACTACCGTTTGACCCAGTGATCCCACTTCTAGGACTATATCTAAGAAACCGGAAACACCAGTATGAACCCCTATATTGATAGCAGCACAATTTATTATAGCTAATATTTGCAAACAGCCCAAGTGTCCATCAGTAGATGAGTGTATAAAAAAGCTGTGGTACATCTACACAATAGGATACTTCGCAGCTATAAAAAAGAAAGACCTCTTACCATTTGCAACAGCTGGGATGGACCTGTAGAGGGTTATGTCAAGCAAAATAACACAGTCAGAGAAAGATAAGTATCACATGATCTTACTCATATGTGGAATCTAATGAACAAAATAAACTGATGAACAAAATAGATCCAGAGACATAGAAGCATGGAACAGACTAACGCATTTGAGAGGGAAAGCGAGTGTGTGTTGTGGGTGGGGAGTGATTAAGAGGGGAACTTATATGCATGTATGGGTGGCCCATGGACACAGACAATAGAGTGGTGAAGGCCTGGGAGGGAAGGTGTGGGGTGGAGAGGGTCGGGGAGCGGGGGGACAAAACAAAACAAAACGAAAAAAACAACAACTACTAATCGAACCCGGGACCCTTCAGTCCACAGGCCGAAGCTCTATCCACTGAGCCAAACCGGTGCTGGCTGGATAGTTGTTTTTTTTTTTTTTTAAATGCAAAGTTGGTGATGAACAGATAATGGCAAACAATGTATAATCCTGAAACAGGAATGTGGGAGACATGAAGAAAATAGTGAAATAAATTCAGGATATTATTATGTGAAAATGATTTGGATTGTAAAACTGCCAAGTAATAGAGGTTATGTTCTATTTGTTGTGTAATTCGGGGGAGGCATTAGGCTGCTGAGAGAAAAAATGAGGTGGGCATTGTAGTGAATTTTAAGATCCAACTCTGTTTTAATAATGCTTATGCATTGGAAGGGTATATTTTAAACAACCAAAACCCTTTATACAATGTGGTCTTACCTTCTGGAAACATGGATAAATGTTTGGTCTACTGAATGGTTCACAATAGATTTGGTTGATGTCCTTTGTCACCAGATAACAGTTACAAGTTGCACTGAACATAGTGTATATATGCAGAATTCTCACCTACCTCTGCATAACATCTGATGTGTTACTTAAAGTGATTTTTGTCTCTGATTTTTACTGAATGCACTATGCTTTTAGCATATCTCAGAAGAAATATGAGAATTCAAACATGATATTTTCTACATTTCTAGACATTATAGCTACCCTGTTGATTACATTAAAATAATCTATTCACATATCTATTCTACTATTTTTTGATTCCCTCTCATGGTATGTATATTTAAAATTATTTTATTCCCTGGCCAGTTGCTCTGTGGTTAGAGCATTGCCCCACACAACAAAGGATCTGGAGTTCAATTCCCCATCAAGAGCATGTACCTGAGTTGTGTGTTTGCTCCTAGTCCCTGGTTGGGGCAAATGAGGGAATCAACCAACCAATGCATCTCTCTCATATCTTCCTTCCTTCCTTCCTTCCTTCCTTCCTTCCTTCCTTCCTTCCTTCCTTCCTTCCTTCCTTCCTTGTTTCTTTTCTCTCTCTCTCTCTCTCATCATATTTTAAAAAAAAAAAAGAGCCCTGGCCAGTGTCCAAGTGGTTAGACCATTGGCCACCACAAAAGGGTGGCAGGTTCAATTCTCAATCAAGGGCACACACCTGGGTTGCGGGTTTGTTCTCTGTCCCTGTGTTGGGGCTAGTGCGGGCGGCAACCGGTGGATGTGTCTCTCTCACATTGATGCGTCACTCTCCCCCTCCCTTTCACTCTCTCTGAAAAAGCAATGGGGAAAATACCCTCAGGTGAGGCTTAACAAAAAAATAAAATAAAAAATAAAAAAATTAAATTTGGAGGTAACTTTAAGTTAACATACGAATTCAAGCTGTGTCCTTATAACGGACGTATAAGGAACAGTTAGTAACAGAGAATGGAAAATAAAGTAACTTGCAAATTGTTAAATACTATCAGTATCCAATCGCATGTTTATTTACTCATGGCAAGTTGATTACCTAAAATATTTATTCACAGTTTATGTATAAAATATTATTTTAGGAAATCAATTTTAATTCTTTGCCACTACAATTAATATTTTTATTGTCTTTCTACATCTTAACTCTTTGCATTCATGGTACATTGGAATAAGAATGCAAATAAATGGACTTTTAATTTATATTCATAATGAATAACATCAACCTAACCTTGGTAGTTCCTGAACACAGGAACAAGTGCTAAAGCAATTTTCTCCGGATAAGGATTTAATTTTACTTTACACAGCTTTCAGAGTTATTACAGGGTCAATTTAAAAGGAAGAGGCTACAGTATAATAATAGTGGTTCACTGATGAAACCTGCACATAGAATCCATAATTAAAATATCCAATTATTATCACTCACCTATGATACATGACTTTAAAAGAGCCTGGCTTCTTTGAGGGATTTTATCAAGATTTTCTTAGTGGCAAGTGGGTGCTAATTAAGGGAAGCAAGTGGATTTTTTAGGTCTTAGGCTGGCATTTGGCTTTATTTGGATTTCCTATATCAGAAAGAAAATTTCAAGGATAGACAGTGGGACACTTCTCACCTCTTTTACTTTTCTGTTTCTGTGTGCATGTGTCAGGTATTGGGAAGTGAACTTGAATCTTACTAATCTACCCCTGAAGAATCATCGAGTTTTCTGTTTCATACCTGTTGCTTTTAGCACTTGGTAGGAAAAAGAAAAGGAGAGAACTCAGGACCAGGAAGCAACATAAAACACTTATTTATATAAAAATTGCCACTGCCGTCAAATTTATCAAAAACTTCAATTCAGTTACTTGAAATTCATCAACTTTTTGTTAGTAATTAATTATATACAATTTAGGTTGAACATGAAGTCACATTGGTCTTTAAGATGGGCCTATATTCCCTGACCCAAAACTTGGATTGCTATTCCTAACTTGTTCTTTACTGAATGATTCTGGACAGAGGCCTAAGCATCTTTGAACTAGGAAAATCAAGGGTGACAGGATACATTAAAAGCTTTCTGAAATTGCCCTAGCCGGTTTGGCTCAGTGGGTAGACCATCGGCCTGCAGACCAAAAAGTCCCAGGTTTGATTCTGGTTAAGGGCACATACCTTGGTTGCAGGCTTCTCCCTGGCCTGGGCCCTGGTGCAGGAGGCAACCAGCCGATGTATTTCTTTCACATCGATGTTTCTCTCCGTCTTCTTCTTTCTCTTCCACTCTCCCTAAAAAATCAATGGAAAAATATCCTCCGGTGAGAATTAACAATAACAACAACAACAACAAAAACCTTTCTGAAATTACTAAGCACATCCCATAGTTATAGGTTATTATGTTAGTTGAAAAAAATGTAAAAAAATACAAAATCCCAAAAAGCAGGGCCTACCCTATTAGTTGCCTTTTTATTATTTCTCTGAAAGTCAGTGCCTCTCAGAAGTGATAGTGGATAACAGTGATCCCCGCCCACTTACAGAGTGTGGTCACATAGAAATGGTGTTATTTGTAAGGCACATACAAGGAAATGGGCAAGGCTGCTCACACTGAAGTTGGTCATCTGCTCTGGGGAATTGTGTGCCAATAATTGAGCACAGCCAGAATCCATTTGTGGCCCGCTAGTGTGAGGCAGAAAGCTCTCCCCATGTATAAGAATATCCTGGGGATTCTGGTTTCAAACTTTGTTATAGGGCCCAGAAATCTGCACTTCCAAGTGTTACCCCACGGGGTTTAACACCACACTTTGAAGGGCATATGTGCTGACCTAATTGTTGGTTCTCAATTGCAGGACATGCAATAGAGTTCTTTTAGAACCTTGAGAAAGTAATTCCAGACCAACTATGGTTGAGAGCAGTTATTTGCCAATATCATGTTAGCATAGTGTGGTGAATGTATATCGAGTTTAAGGTCAAAAGTCCTGTGTTTCTTCCCAGTTGTAAAAATTACTATGACTATAGTAATATCAATTAACCTGTTTTTACCTTTGTTTCCTGGGGGAGAATTCTAGTCATTCAAAGAGTCTTGATTAAGATTAAGAGAGAGAGAATATTTGTGCAAACACATTATAAGCCATTCAATGTTTTATAAATGTCTGGATTTTTATTATATTATTATTATTATTATTATTGCATTTGCTTTTGAATGTAGAAGTTATTTTCTTAGCTTAGTTTTTATTATTTTGAAATTAATTGCATATTCGTAAATGATTTATTCGAAGTAAATGACTTGTTCTGCTCAAAATAATATCTTTCAAAAAGCTTTTACAAAATGACAAACAGAAATCTATCTAAACGATTGAAGTCAGAGGATAACATAGCTCATCACCATAACTTCATAACCCTTCTAAAAATGCTTATAAATGTGAATTTGAAATAATTTTGTGTATCTAAAATTAACATTATATTGACTTTATAAAGGAGGGCTATAGTTTGAAAGTAAAATACTACAGAAAAAAATTGAATGCATGCCCCTTGTTGGGGATTGAGCCTGCAACCCAGGCATGTGCTCTGGACTGGAATCGAACCTGGGACCCTTTAGTCCATAGGCTGACACTCTATCCACTGAGCCAAACCAGCTAGGGCAAGAATAAATGCTGTTAGCTAAATGCAGATGAATGAAAAATTGTAATATCAAGGTATTGAATGTGTACAAATTCTAATGCCTTGAAGAATGATTTAGATTATATTAGTATGGGATAGAAATATTGATAATACAGATAATTTCAGCTTAAAGAGGAAACTTTCCTGTTGGTTTTTGAAGCTGCTTATCCTGGAAATATATATGATTTTTTTAAAAAAGTTATTCAAATTACACATTTTCTGTACATGTTTACACATTATGTAGGCTCTAGAATATAACAAGATAGACTCCACCACATTATTATTTCACACAGGCCAGTGTTTCTCAAAATAAGACCCTCAGACTACCAGCAATAATATCACCTACACTGAATTTTATTATTATTATTATTATTATTATTATTACATTTGTTTTTGAATGTAGAGGTTATTCAAAATAACCTAATGAACATCCTAATGAAGTTGCATTTTCTTGCAAAGTCCTCTGCTTCACAGGTGATGAATTCTCATTTTATGTGTAATCTACGAATTAGTTATTGGTGCATGATGTCCCCACCTTCCTCGGAAGAAAGACTTTAGTGGTTCACATACCATTCCTATCTGTGAAACCATCTTCTATCCCAGGGAGTCCTTTGTTTCATACAATTTTGAAGGTTGTTTTTTGTTTTTTGGTTTTTTTTTTGTCTTAACACATATTTACACCATCCATACCTGAAACAGAGTCTGGGTAAGTACCTCACAGCTTCACAAGACAGATACTTCTGTTGTGGTAGCTAGCATGCCTGTTTTTGTTTGTTTGTTTTTTCTTCCTTACAGTTTGCTTAAGTTTACTGCTTAATATCTAATTTTCTTCTCAAGAGTGACACAAAGTTTTTGTTCTTGACAATATTGCAGCAATCTGGAGACTTCTGTCATTAGGTTGTTCGTTCTACCAACACAAGTATTCCTAATGCTTTCATAAGCAGATTAGCACATCAAAAGACTGGAAGGCTATCTAGTCTTGTAGGTGACTAGGCTCAGAGATGATAAACAATAATTTGCCTTAATATTTATATACCTAAGCAGTATGAGTTGAGATTAGAAACCAGGTCATATCCTTCAAGAATAGTGTTAACATAAAAAGCATTAACTATGATGTCTTAATTTAAATTTTTTGCAATTATTTATGTTGTTGGATGTTTCATATGTGCCTTTGAAATGGCCTAACATTGTAGAATAAATTCAAATTTGAACATATTTTCATGTAAATCAAATGTTATACTTAGTATTTTTGGAAGGCTCCTTAGATACGTGGAAGGCTCCAAAGTTACTCAATGTACACTTAAATGTGATTAGTGGAAGAAAGGTGATAAAAGTGCTTCAGAGAGCTGACCTTGATCATGTGCTGTTTAATACATTTTATTTTCTTTTTTAAAAATTATTTATTGTTTAAAGTATGACATATAGTATTACATATGTCTCCCTTTTTCTCCATTGGTGACTCCCACCCCCCAACATATGCCCTTAGCCCCCTAGTGTCTGTGTTCATTGGTTAAGCTTTATATGCATGCATACAAGTTTTTTGGTTGATCTCTTACCCTCCCCTGCCTTCCCTCTGAGGTTTGATGGACTGTTCAATAATTCTATGTCTCTGGATCTATTTTTGTTCATCAGTTTATGTTGTTCATGATATTCCACAACTGAGTGAGGTCATGTGATATTTTTCTTCGCTGCCTAATTTGGGGATGCTGTGAGCAGCATGGGGCTCCCACCTCCTCAATTTTCTCCATTAATTGCTGGTAGTTGAATATAAAACTTCTACAAACCATTGAAATACACATTCCCTGTTTTCCATGACTTGTGATTCTCCTACCCTGATTCTACCCCAGAGCAAAGTGATTATAGAGTTGTCTTATTGCAACAATCAATTTAGGGATGATGAAATGTAGGGGATAATTATAAGAAGGATTCATTAAACAAAATTAAAGCAGGGTCTATAATAAATCTCATAATTTGCACAGCACTTGACTTTCTAGACTACTTATATGGATCTTTAATGGCCATGTATTTTACTCCAAATGCTTAATTGGATAATAGGACTTTCTAGTGATGGTTACAAGGAAGATCACTTAAAAGTAAACTGATAAACCTTCAGTAAATTAAGAAGATTGTCAAAGATAAGATGAATCTGAGTCTGTTTTGTTAATGTCTCTAATCATCTGACCTGCATTCTTTTTCAAGGAAAACATCTCTCTCTCTCTCTCTCTCTCTCTCTCTCTCTCTCACACACACACACACACACACACACACACACACACAATGCCAAATCCAAGTGAAATGTACCAAAATGAAACTCAATATATAGTAGTGTTCAAATTTAAAATGTAACCTAATGTCAGTACAGAAGTTAAGAGCTCAATTTATTTAAAAAATGGGGAAAGAGCCCTAACCGGTTTGGCTCAGTGGATAGAGCATCGGCCTGCAGATGCAAGGGTCCCAGGTTCGATTCCGGTCAAGGGCATGTACCTTGGTTGCAGGCAGATACCCAGTGGGGCGTGTGTGAGGAGGCAGCTGATCAATGTCTCTCTCTCATTGATGTTTCTGGCTCTCTGTCCCTCTCCCTTCATCTCTGTAAAAAGTCAATAAAACATATATTTTTTAAAAATGGGGAAAGAAATACTGTGCAAACAGGTAGGGTAAGATGCTAAATAGGGTTAGTTTTAACTTTACACTCATAGCGATTCATGCCACTTCATTCTTCATGTATTGGAGAACTATCTAAATGCCTTAATCTCCTCAATGGGGACAATTTGTTTTATAATAACAATTGGCAGACTTTTCTGCATTTCTAAACTTATTGAATCAAGTGTGATGGCTTTTGTAATCAGCAATTCTCTTTTTATTTATAATATAGAAAAGCCCCTTTATAAACTCAACTTTTCAAAAAAATATTATTTTAATGAAAGATTTTAAAAATCAAGATTAATACAAAATATGCACAATAAGAAAAATATTAAAACTTTAATAAAGAGAGAACTGTATTACTTAATTATTATTTAGCAAGAACTTTATTCTTTATCAAGAATTGTTTTATATAAATTGTTTTGGTCACTCTGCAAGTTAAATATTTTTAATTGAATTTCCACATGAAGTCTAGCTCCAGACAATAATTCTATTTCACTTTTGTATCTTTTCTTCTTTGAATGAATGCCTATTCATTTCTTATAAACAATCCAATTAAAAAAATGGGCATAGGACCTGAATAGACACTTCTTCAAAGAAGACATACAAATGGCCAATAGGCATATGAAAAAATGCTCATCGTCATTAATCAGAAAAATGCAAATTAAAACCAAAATGAGATAGCTCTTCACACCTGTCAAAATGGCAGTCATTAATAAATCAACAAACAATAGTGGTGGTAAGGATGTAGAGAAAAGGGGACCCTTGTGCACTGGTTGGGAATGAAGATTGGGGCAGCCACTACGAAAAGCACTATTGAGTTTCCTCAAAAAATTAAAAATGGGCCCTCGCCAGGTGGCTCATTTGGCTGGAGCATTGTCCCATACACCACAAGGGGATGGATTTGATTCCCACTCAGGCACATATCTAGGTTGTGGGTTGGATCCCTGGTGTGGGTGCATACAAGAGGCAATTGTTTGATCTCTCTCTCTCTCTCTCTCTCTCTCTCTCTCTCTCTCCCTCTCCCTCTCCCTCTCTCTCTCATCTTTGGGTGAGGATTTTAAAATGAGTGGATTAAAAAAACTGTGGCACACTTACATGAAGGGATACTACTCAGCCATAAAAAAATAAGAAAATTTTACCCTTTGCAACAGCATGGATGGACGAGAAACATATTACTTATTTGTTCTTTTGTGTCAAGCTCCAATATTGACAAAGCACTATTTTTTGTTTTCCTGGATTTGAAAGATTATCCGATATCCAATTTTTTTATCTTGTTATTTTCCCCCAGCTTTGGGATAAGTTGACATACAATATTTTATAAATTTAAGATATACAGTATAACTTTTCATATTGTTGGTAAATACATATTTTAATTAATAGAACACTTGGGTTATAATGTTTAAACATTAAAAATTTAGTTCTATGCAATGGCATTCACTATATTATAGTAGACAAAACAGGAAATCAACAGGTTCTGGACAAAAGTTAAAAGAAATTAATGTTATTAAAACTTAGGGTTAGCACATTATGTACTTTACCTACACCCTACATGAGCGATTTTTAACCTTTTTAATCTCATGGCACACATAAACTAATTACTAAAAGTCTGCATCACACGGGAAACATGTTTTGCTGTTGTGACAAAAATAGGTATCATTTTGATTTATTCACACTGAACAGTTATTTTTGTGTTGGCTCTTGTCACTTATTTTTTTTGACAATGTAAGGGAAGAGAGGTCAGTGCCTCTGACTAAATTGCCAGGTATTGCATGTTTTAAAAATTCTCGCAGCATACTGGTATGCCTCTTGCTGCACACAGGTTGAAAATCGCTGTCCTAATAAAATCGATAATCACTTTATAAAAATAGTTTGCTACAGTTAAAGACCAATAGATAATTAACAGAGTAAAATATCGTCAAATTTGGCCAAAATTTTATAATTTGTTTTAATTAAAATGTTATAATTTTCTTAAAACATTAGAATGTTTAAGAAATTAGAAAATTTCAGTCTCTCTAGCTACTCTGCAGTCACTTTCCATTCTTTACTATACTTGAATTATGTTCTTTATACTCATTGTACATATTTATCTTTTCTAGTTTGTTGCTTGTATATATTTTTTACTCAAGACACTTTCCCTATTTGTGTTTGAAACCTGGCATACTGACTATACTGAACACTTTTTTTTTTGGCCGTGGCTGCTGGAATGTAGTCTTGCCTTATGTTATTTCTCTCTGGCCATTCTTTAGAGAGTGTCTCCTTTTATCTGACTCAAAAATGTGTCAGTTTCCTCCCGTTCCACCTTTGTTTGCTTATGTTTATGTTTCCTTTCCCCTGATATTGTGGACTGGCTTATTTTTGTACTATGATCATCCCTTTCCCCCCAAGATAATACATGGAGTCAAGTACAGAATAATTGGGAGGTGAAATTGTAAGAAATCATAAGAGGAGGGAATCAGACTGGTGTCTGATGGATATTATTTCTTTTATAGTGGGCGAACATCATGACCCGAAGCAAGTGTTCCCAGGGGAACTTAACAATAAACAGTAACAGCCAAAACAATGGAGAGGGCTCATGTGGACCAAAAGGCAGAGCCCAATAGACCAGATAGTCTTCGATAATTATATTCTGTTTTCCACGGAGAAAAATATGCACTTGAATTACAATTGGGTAGCCAGTGATAGACCGATGTATATTCATAGAAGGGGGTCATCTCTTTTCCTTTCTCTGTGACTTTTGCCCTGAAAAGAGAATGCAGAATCATGGTTTATTTACAAAGAGGAGAACTTAACAGACTAAAAGGCTGCATGATCCCCTGTGGATCCTTTAGGTTTGTGGCCTGTATATATTGTAGTTGAACTCACATCTATTAGATCAGTGGTTCTCAACCTTCCTAATGCCGTGACCCTTTGATACACTTCCTCATGTTGTGGTGACCCCCAATTTCACTGTTACAAATTGAACATAATTAAAGCATAGTGATTAATCACAAAAACAATACGTAATTATATATGTGTTTTCCAATGGTCTTAGGCGACCCCTATGAAAGTGTCATTCGACCCCCAAAGGGGTCGCAACCCACAGGTTGAGAACCGCTGTATTTGATACTTGCCTCTTTCCAAGCAATATGTGAGGTTCTGAGGAGACAATGATTTTAGGGCATGCTCTCTGCACCTTAGAACATAAGAGTCCTATGAGGAAACAGACATTTCTATAACGTGCTGCCTGCTTTACTGGCAGTATAAGCTAGAGTATGTGTTGCTTCCAAGATGGAGAGATTAATGGTGTATTAATGGTGTCTTTTTGAACATTTTTAAGCAAAAAAAAAAAAAGCATTGTTCCTATGCATATAACAGGAAGTGAATGTTTATATGACAGAAGAAAAAATATCAAATAAGATAAGGTTCTATCTATAGTTATCAGTAACTACATACTTACTGTCTAGTAGTTTATTATACCAAGTGTACTTTTACTGATCATTTCCCCTTCCCTTTTGTATTCCCCCAAATTGAATTATTTTATTGCTGTCATATATATATATGACATACACACACACACACTATACACACACACACACACACACACACACACACACTACAGGCCCAGTGCACAAAATACATGCACTGGTAGGATCCCTAGCAGCTGCTGGCTGCTGGCCAGGGCCTCCCTTCCCTCCCCGGGCCAGCCCGCCCCCAGGTTGAACTCCCAGAAAAACTATCCTCAGTAGTTACAGCAGGGGGAGAGCTGGAGGGACTTGCATGAATAGTTACATTTCAGGTCAAAAATGACATATATATATATATATATATATATACACACACACATACATACATACACACGCACACATATATATGTATATGCATTTATATAGTCATGTCTTTATTTAATTTAACTTGAGCTTGATAAAATAAGTAGCCATTTTGGAATTGAAGTATGTTTTAACAGCTGCAGTTGAAATTGAAAGGAAATTAAAATAAAATGATTTGATGAATTTCTACTCCCTTTAGACAGGGTTGTGTTTTATTTATTTTAAAATATAGTTTTATTGATTTCAGAGAGAGGAAGGGAGAGGGAGAGAGAGAAAGAAACCTCAATGATGAGAGAGAATCACTGATCCACTGTCTCCTGCACTTACCTGACTGGGGATGGAGCCAGAAACTGGGGCATGTACCCTGACCAGGAACCAAATTGTAACCTCCTAGTTCATAGTTCGATGTCCAACCACTGAGTCACGCTGGTAAGGCAAGGGCTGTATTTTAAAGAGCACTTCCAGAGAAGATAAACCTAGATCCTGCACTATTGGTAATCCTGATGCAGACATTCGAGGACATTGATAGCATTCTGCCACAGTTTAATTACACATGGGGCACAGGGTTCTCTTTGCTATGTGGGAAATTCTTGAAGTATCCACTGTTGATTTCTCTCCCCTGTTGCTTAGGGAATATCATGTTGTCAGTGTAATGCTGGTAGGAATCTTACTTTGACTTTAGGGTGAAGGAAATTATTTCTCCGCTTATGCCTTTGTCTTTCTGAAGACCTCCCTCTGTGTAAACCTTTGGATTGCACATTGTTACCACATGTGAAGCTAAATGGGATTAAACATATTAGCTTAATCTGAATATATTTAGAAAGTAAATCTGAGTGTATTTAGAAAGCAGATCTGTTAATCTGCTGCATTAAACATGGTTTATGTTAAAATGAAATGTTAAGGGGGAGAAATTCTGTATTCATGATACAAACGCAGCATAGTTTTGCCAGAACATCTTTGCATGAGCAAAAGCTCTTCGCCCCTGTTTATTCCCACAGGAGAGAATTACCTCATGTTCATATCAGAAAGAAAACTGTCCAGCTTCCTAAGGATTACTAGTACAGCAATGGTCTCTTTCATGTCATGACCTAGTTTCCTTGAAAAGCTTTGCTGTCCCACACTTCCTATAACTGCCCTAGGACTGGCACTTCCCGTGTTTGCTCGTAATCTGAAATTGTCTGAACTTTTGCAAAGCTGCAGAAATGGATCCCAAAATCAACCAATTAACTTGTTGCATTAGACATAAAGGTTGATAGTGGACAATTTTATAAGCGCATGTTTTTGTTTTTTCGATAGCGTGCTTGGAAACTGCACTAGCTGTGTTCATCTCATAATTTCTCAACTGAATTCATTTGATAAGTCAGGATGTTATGTGTTTTGGTGAAAAGAATTCAACATTGCGTATATGGATCTATGATGATGAAATAATGGCTAAAAGGACTTTAGTGATTCAAGCCAGGGTTCAGCTCTGGACAGTAACTTTTTGTTAATTCTTTGCTTGAGGGAAAGGACAAAGAAATGTTTTTGATATTGTTCTTCTATTTCAGTGTGTCAATCTTTATAAGATGGCAATGTACAAGTGAGAAAGTAACTTGGGCTTGGAGGCCAAATCTTGGCCTTGTCATTTATTTATTAACTGTGGAACCCAGGACAACGTCTCTGAGTTTGAAAGGGTGATAATTTCTGTTTCTTCCTGTAGTTGTGGCACTGAAACCAGAATAGATAATTACTAAGTGCTTAATATGCAATATCTATAATAATAAAAGTGTAATATGCTAATTAGACCATATGTCCTTCTGGACGTCCTTCCTTCTAGATAAAGCCGCAGTGGGTGGGACCGCAGCAGAGGCAACAGAGGCCCCTGGCTCTGGTGGGCGGGGCCAGGGCCAGGCCAAGGCCCTTGTATGAATTTCATGCATTGGGTCTCTAGTATGTTCAATTAGCATTTATTTCCCCTGTATTTTATCATAATTATTTTTGTATTTTTAAATTTATACTCACCCTCTTGTTTTATATTCATACTTTAACTCTTCCCCTTCTAATGAGCCACGATACCCAAAATGTCTCATAGAAATATGATATCAAAGCTAAGAAATTAGAGTGTGGCTGTAATGGTGCAACATAATTTGAGGATTGTTAGAAAATCATTTAGGGTTTTCTTTGTTTGTTTACTTGCCTAAATAGTATTTTCTTTTCAGTTTTTTCCCCTTATTTTAAGGGACCAGAGTGCTTTGGTCCACTTTGATGACAGGATGAGATGAAACTATGTCTTTATGTTTTATCCATTTTGCAGTTATATAGATATATTATTGTAAATATTGCTTAATAGAAGTTATAGTAGGAAAAGTTATTAAACTATTTTGCTACATTATTATGTAGATTTTGTTTTAGCCTCAGATTTTTAAAGATTCATTGTATTCTTAAACCTAAACCAAATTAATTTAGAAGGATGGAATATTTAGAATACATATATATATATTTCTGGCTGCAACAATCAAAGATACAAGTTGTAATTAAGTATCCTCTTTGCTGCTTAGATTTGAATAGAATATAAAATTCTATGAGATGCATTATCTAAAGTATAATCTCACATAAATGAACAGAAGTCAATTATTTTAGAGTTCTTTTCTACTTTAAGATTTAATTTTGAGGTGTAATTTAAATAGAATAATAATAATAAAATAACATTAAGTATATTTTTACTGCAGATCATTTAATAATTTCACAAAGCTCAAGTTAAAAAGAAGCAAAATGGACTCATAGGGCAAGGATTTCCAGTTTTGCTTTGCTTTTATATATTTTATTAATTTCAGAGCATGAGATTACTTCCCAGACATATATCAAATTCAATAAAAGCGATAAACTGAGGCATCAATATCTTGTTGAAAACAATACAATAATATCATAGTTAAAACCGGGCAAAACATATGTTCCAAAAAGGGCAATTATGTTTTATTTTTAGTGTTTTTTCCTTATTTTAAGGGACCATCTAATCTGTTTGATGGGCTAGATGGCACTGGGAATAAATGGTGTTGCCAATTTTACACCCTCTAATTATATGTAATTTACTTGTTTGATGCTTATTGTCTATTGTTTATTTTCTGTCTATTGCAATATTGTAATTGCTATTTTAGAAGGCTTTTTAAAAATGTTTATTAATATATTTCATGTGCCTAGAAAAATGCCAATGACACAAGCTACAGTGATCAATAAACATATATTAAATGAACAAATAAAATATTTAAACAATTAGCAGCAATGATCCAAGTGTTAAGAAACTTTGAATTCTTTTTTCAAGTTCAATTTGAATCATTTTTGAAAAATGTCATGTTTGATAAGTTACAAGAATACAAATAGATATTAATTTGTCTTTAATATGAAGTGGAAGTAAAAAAACATCCAGTGTTATATTTAAAAACACTTAAATCTGTTTTGCTCACTCTTCAACTGAAAAACAAAGATGAAACTCTTGAATCAGTAATAAACTTTTATTTTTGTATCCTGGTGATGAATAATAAAATTAAAAAATATTAAGCTAAGACATTAACGATTTTAAAAACATGTTAAGGAAAAGCAATTTCAGCATCAGACCTTTGCATCAACTTAACAGTAGGACATAACTTAGATTCACTTTATATTCACCTGATTGCCTCAGGTAGATATTCTAAGCCCTGCAAGAGAATTATTTACAGGAACTTCATGCAGTTGAATGTCTTTTCATGGAATTTCATATAAACCACACCATCCAGGGCTCATGTCATTTTTTAAAATGTGACAGTAGTTCCTTTATGATGGGTATTAATTTCAGTCCTGTTACAAATGTGCTACATAACCTTAAACAGTCTTTTAAGGCATTGTTTTATACCCCTAAAAATATGGTTTCAATTTCTATAACTGCTGAGTTTCTATTTGCTTCTAAGATTGTGTACCTATGTGTTTTCAAATTCTACAAATATGTATCTCTTCTTATTTCACTATATGTAATCTTGTTTTTATGTTAAAACATAATATTAACAAATATGTCTGTATTTATTTACCATTTCTACATTTTAAAGAAGTGAAAACGTTATATTGAAGCAATGGTTAGTTTTAGAATTAGACAATCTTGTATTATTTAGTATCTATATATTAGACTATATTATAAAGATAGTTTTGTAAAATATATTTTACATATATATATATATATATATTTATACACATATATATATAAGATTACATTAGCAATATATTATATTTATATTTGTCGGGCTTTCTTGACAACTCTAACTTCTCTCATTAAATGAGAAAGTGGAAGTTAAAATACCTAATTTAATACTTAGTTTAATATATATTAAAACATCTGTAATGTTTGTCCTGGGGCTGTAATTGAAAATGGAATGCTCTATACTATTTATCAGGTGCTTGCCTTATTCTAAGTATTAAATTAGGTATTTTAACTTCCACTCTCTCATTTACTATATTTAAGTATATTTATTGTCCAGTTTAGTTAAACCATCTCTTGTATCAAATTTAAAAACAGTATTCCTTATGCATTATATCCATATTCATTGTGAAATTTGAAGAATTAGCTTCCAAAATAATCCAATATCTGGACCTGAAAGTTTTGTTAACATAAAGTTTAATCAGAAACAATTCTTTTTTAATGGTATAAACAAACATTGCATTAGTTTCTGCCTGTAGTAACATATAGAGCACTTCTAAAACTTAAACCAGTAGCAGATTTTATAAGGAAATAATTGACATGTAACAATAGTTTTCCCTTAATTACAAAACTTTGCTCAGATTCAAATCTGAAAATGCATTTGCCTCATCAGTTTTTTTTCTATTTATAGGAATTTGCAATGTCATGTTTCTGAATACTATGCACAAGAGCTACAAATAAGGTACAGTGCATATCATTTTATATTGAATTTCACATTTAAAGCATCATGTCAATACTTTAGTAACTAAGAGTTGTATCTCATAAAAAAATCTTAAATAACTTGTAGGTTTGGGAATCCAAGTTACAACCATCATCTCCTCAGGGGAAATTATTCTC
>NW_006292574.1:1232919-1233341 GCF_000327345.1 Myotis davidii | reverse complement strand
ACCTAATTTAATACTTAGTTTAATATATAGTAAAACATCTGTAATGTTTGTCCTGGGGCTGTAATTGAAAATGGAATGCTCTATACTATTTATCAGGTGCTTGCCTTATTCTAAGTATTAAATTAGGTATTTTAACTTCCACTCTCTCATTTACTGAGAGAAGTTAGAGTTGTCAAGAAAGCCCGACAAATTTAAATATAATATATTGCTAATGTGATCTTATATTAACTTAGATCTCTTGTCCCAAGTCAACACAATGAATTTTACTTTTTTCAGGATGTGAGATATAATGCTAAATAAATTATTGTTTTAATCATATTGCCCCAACTTCATTTCAATATTTTCCAAAATACCAAATTATTGCAATGTGAAATGTATTACCCTTGCATTTTTTACTAAATAAACGTATTGAGTACATGTAT
>NW_006292574.1:1229263-1232903 GCF_000327345.1 Myotis davidii | reverse complement strand
TTTTTTTCTATTTATAGGAATTTGCAATGTCATGTTTCTGAATACTATGCACAAGAGCTACAAATAAGGTACAGTGCATATCATTTTATATTGAATTTCACATTTAAAGCATCATGTCAATACTTTAGTAACTAAGAGTTGTATCTCATAAAAAAATCTTAAATAACTTGTAGGTTTGGGAATCCAAGTTACAACCATCATCTCCTCAGGGGAAATTATTCTCTGATTATTTTTTTGTTCTATTGAAACCCATTTGTATGGATATGTCTACTATGCTGTTTTTCTCAAGTATCAATTATTAGCAGGGGAAAAAAGTCAACTTAGTTCTCTAGGTAGCTGTGATGAAGCAATTGATCTACTGAAAGGATGTCATGTAGAAACGTGTGTTCTAGTCCAACAGCCACAAGGACAAAACCATGGGAAACTTGAATTTCTCAATGTCAAGAAAAACATAAAATCTAAAATCTGAGTGTGGAGCGGTGTTAAGAGACTGAAAGAGTTCATTATTTTTTAGTGTACAACTCTTCATTCTTAATATATAATGATTTAGGTGAGTCATTCAAAGTGAATAATGTCACACAGAGTTCATGTACTATCTAAGACTATAAATTAATGCTAGAGATATATTGTTTATTTCTTGATATATTCTGGGAAATTTTATCTTTGACATCAAAAGCATTTTGATATGCAAATTCATTTACTTGCAACTCTGTTTCTCTCTGAAGAGACTCTTGTTTTTGGGTACTTCTGCCTGAGTGCTTGTTAAAAGGAAGGAAGGAAGGAGGGCAGGGAAGGAAGGACGGAGATGTTGAAATCTGAAAAGTAAATGCCAATCCTCTAGGCCCTGGCTTTTAGGAAAGTTGACTGACAGGACATATATTTTTTTAAAGGTCTTATTGGAGTGACTTGGGGTTCAAATTGCAAATAAAAATCCAGTTCAAGGAGATGAGCTACTTCTTTTGCTAGGAAAGCGAATTATTTCTTCGTGTCGGAAATAAATCTAGCAACAGCATTAAGGGTCATTATTTTAGTCATGTTTTCATTCTTAGATTCTCACTAGAACTTTCATAACAATCAACGGCTGGGGAGAAGAATTTGGAATCTGTTCAAGGCTCAGACTTTTCAGCTGTTTCTCCTCGTTTGAGAAAGAGGCACAATTACACGCTCATGCTTTATGAGTGTGGCTCTAAATACATATTTCTAATTGAATATAGTAAAATTAACTGGAAGGTTAAATGACAAATGACTCATTTGCATTTACATGCAATCATTTTTGCTTTAAAAAACAAATCTTTGGTAACCTTAGATACTTTTAAATTAATCTTGCTCATGATAATATAAATTTTAAAATAACAGTAATGTGTGTGACTAAAAAAAAAAAAAAATCCTAGACATATTCAGCATGTCTTTTTCTGGCGAACATGTTACAGAAGACCGGAGAAGAATTATGCAACGCTTTAGAGAGGTGGAGGGCCACTTTACTATATGCCAGCGAACTCAGAGGAAAATGTCTTTACAAATTCTGAGCACAACATGGAGGAAGTTGTCCCTTTTTATATCTTTTTCAGTCCTTTGTCTCCCAAATATGGGGTTTTCCAGTCCCCTTTGCATGTTCTTAAAGAGCCCTATGTGCTGGGGCTTTGAGACCTCAACTAAAGGAGTAGTCTTGTGCCAGCACTGATAACTTAGTCTGGGGAAGGTTTATGGCCTCTCTAAAATGGGAGTAAACAGGTCTTGCAGGACCAGACAATTAAAGGGGCAGTGACTAGATTCAGATTGCTAGCTCCCAAAATGTTTCTTTTCCCCCAAAAACACACCTTAAAATAATAATTAATTATTCCTTCAATCCGTGACATAATTAATGACAGAAAGTTAAAACAGACAAACAAACAAAGCATCTTGGAATAAAACAATCCAAGGTTAACCAGAAAAAGTTTGTACAGAAGAGATTTTTTTTATCTTCTTTAAGAATTCTATCAGATGGCATCATATAGTTATATTTTTAAGGGAAGTCTCTGATAAATGAAGTATACCGAGGAATGCAAAGTGGCAAAATCCTCTTTTCTAAGATGTTCAGAGAACAGTAGTTGTAAAAGTTCAGTCGTGCTATAAGAATCAACTCTAATATAGACAGAACTCGTTCCCTGTCTTTGAGGTATCTCTCTGAGTGTACAGTGAAGGCTCATGCAGACAGTCAGTTCAAGCATTGCTCTGACTTCAAAAGTCTCTCTGTGTGTTTGGACCAATCTTCCTATTACCACATTCCACTGGCAGTGGGGTAGGAATAATTTATAGAAGTGTAATTACCTAGGCAATAAATCTAGGAATTTTATAGATGGGCGCTTTTGTTATTGACTTTTAGGAGATGAAAGAGAAATAAAAAATATCCACCGCTCAACTGATCAGTGAGTGCCTTTGCTCTATGCTCATGGGGATAAACATGAAGATACACTGTGTGGGCTTATTTTTATAAGCTGTCTTCTAAGAAGCTGTCTTTGTATGTCTATTTTTTTGTATGTCCCATATTTTAAAAGATAAAGCACTGCACAGCATGTTTTCTTATCTGAATTCTTATACCTGATTCTGCTGTCAGAGTGATGAATATGTATAGATAGGCACATAGCAAGAGAACTTCTGAAAGTGACGGCGATAAGAAAATACTTAGTATTCAAAGAAGCAAGCTTGCAGTACAATCATATATTAGACATTTGAATTCCAGAATATTTTTACTTTAAAGATTAACCTTCAGGTCAGCCTGAATTACCTTTTGATTCTGTCTCATTTTTCCTGTGTTAGATCCCTCATCCCTTAGTCTGGCTAGCCCACATTACCTGTGCTTTTTTGGCTTATGTTGTTTATAAAGTGACTTCTAGATTCTCCTCTACCTACACTGCCCATCACTTAAGGCCTCCTTACAGTGCCTCCTAGTGAAAGCAAAATGTGGGGTGTTTGAGTCCAAGTTCATTGTCTTGCAAAACTGAAGAATGGATTTGCAAACAAAAAATGGTTAGTGGAAGCAAAGATTCTTGAGAGAAGTCAGTCCTGGAAAAGGTGCGGCCGGGGTTCCAAAAGCAGGCCAGGGTCCAGAGCTTCCTCTCCGTGTTGCACCTGGGTGTAGTTCAGCATCCAAGTGCATTAAAGTCCGTTAATCCATGTGTAGAGTCCCACATGGCCATAAGCCATGTAGACACAGGGGAATAGATATCCTGAGACAGGAGAGCCCAGTGTGCTGGAGAGCTGGAGAGGGGGGACAAAAGGGGAGAGAGAGGAGAGAGATAGAGATAAAAGATAGAGATAGAGATGAGAGAGAGGGAGAGAAAGAGAGAAGAGAGAGAAGAGAGAGAAGAGAGAATGCACTTTTAAATCTAGGGAGTAGGTATAGTATGACCTGCTAGCTCCCGATTCTGCCTTGGTAACATCTTGGGATTGGTTATATGCCTCACTGCCTTGGAGTGGTTATCTGCAAACTGCCTGTCTTAGTAACATTCATACATTTTAAAACTCATGTCTCCCACATGCCCTTCTTTCCCTGCCTAGCTGGGTTGTCTTAGTAACTCCACCTAGTTGGATTCCCCTGTTCTACTTCCTCCTCCCATGGTCCCGCCCCGTCTGCCTAGCTTCCTTCTCTCTGCTCACTAGT
>NW_006292574.1:1222644-1229206 GCF_000327345.1 Myotis davidii | reverse complement strand
GCGATGGGAACTCAAAATAATTATTATCCTTATCATGTATATCCTTATCATGTATAAATAAACACACATTATAGAGCCTTTGTCATTTAATAGCACTGAGTAATGTATTTCTTTATTAATACATTATTGTATTATTGTTGTCTACCCAACTAGATGAGAAGTTTCTGGCAGGATTGGCAATGTTTTTATCAGAAGAGATAGATGAAACAAAAATACTTCGAAATCCAAACAATTAAAATGGCCATGCTTTATAAAAGTAAAAGGAGACACATGTAAAAAATTAAAAAATAAAATAAAATAAAAAATAAGTTGAAAAAATAAATAAAAATAAAAGTAGTAGTTAAGAAATTAATTAAAAAATAAGTTAAAGGATTGTCTTCTTATGAGAAGCATACAGAAAGGTTCTTATAAAGGTTGCTTTTGCAGTGATTAGTCATGCAATGCCACAGTGAGAAGAGAAATGTTTGACAAATCATAGCAAAATGACATATCTAGAATTTTTAAACTGGTTTTCTTCTTCACATAGTTACATTCTAAGCATCTGTCATGAACCAGATTTGATTCGATGGCTTGTTTAAAACGTATCCATATTCAGAATTATACATATTTTGATAGTTAAAATGTTATGAATTTTTTCACACAAATAATTTATAGATTGACTCTATTAGAGAGCTTAACAAAATGTCTGATATTTAGTAAATGACTAATAAATAGTATATTCAATTAATAGCAATCACAGAAACATTAATTGTTAACTTGATTGTTAATTATCTTTGTTGCTGTTCAAGTGGATTATTTAGAAAGGATGCCGTATTCTTTTATTGGGTGTTTGATTATCTCAAAATGTCTATCTTTTATGAGCATAACAACACATTTGCTAGAATAGAATTTTAAGCTGAAATGTTTCTCCTTATGAATTCTGTAGATGTTTGTATTCTGGTGTTTAATGATCTAGTTTGGGAGCCGATCTAATTCTTATATGTCTGGCTGTTTTTTTTTCTCTCAAGTTTCTATCTTTCTTTGTCATTAACATTTGCAAATTCCAGGAGGATGTGTCTTGTGTAACACTTAATTTGTCTGGAAACTCTCATTTTTTAAAATGTGATCTTTAAATGTGATCTTTTAATTAATTTTACATGTCCTTTCTGTCCACCCTTTTCCTTTACTTTCTTTAAATCATGGGCTGAATCTTCCATATAAATCTTCTATCTCATTATTTTTCTTTTCTGATTTATTTTCCTTTTCTTCTAATATTGGGGAAATTTTACTGCATTATCTTCTACTTAGTAGATGCTTATGTTCCTTCTTCCAACTGCTTTATATTGCTTTTGTCATGATTTTTAATTTGACAATCTTCTTTTCCTTTATCACACTAGTCTTCATTAGTTCACATTATTCTTATATCTAGATCGCATGATTTTACCGACAAAATTAAAATGGAATCTTCCAAGAAACTAAATTTATTTCCTTTACACTGTAAGTAATCTGACCTACATCTTAAGCCTCCATGTTTTTCTTAGCTAAAGGAAATAAATAAATAAAATTTAAAAAGTAATAAAAATTTAATTATCCTAACTGTTCAGTCTCTTGGATAAAAATTGCCCAGTGTTTTGGTGATGCCAATTCCTTCTTTTACTTTTCTCCCTGAAGAAGTGTCTGGGTGTGCTGTATGTTTGTGTGGTTGTATATGGGACAACATCTCATATGGAGTATAGTGTAACTGAGCAGACCTCATGATGATATATATATTTTTTAAATGTGGCTACAGGCATTTTGATTTTTTAGTCTTTGATATGGCATTCTTTGTGTTCATGGGTCTTTTTATTTAAAGTCTGAGACACTGTATGGTTAGGTAGTGACCTAACATTTTGCTATGTATGAGGTCTTACTCTGAGATTCACTGGCTGTGATAAGTGAGGGACCCTCTATAGCCTTCCGTGAGGCCATTTTTCCTTGCTGCAAAGACCCTTTGGGTCTATCTACTCTTTTGCTATATTCTCAGGTAATATGATGTTTCTGACACTGAAAAATCTAAAATTCAGATCTCTCCTTTCTCTGACAGCAATGAACTTCTAGTTTTCTTTGATGGGGCTTCCAGAGTCCACCAGGGTGTGTAAGGGCAAGAGAACCTACTCTGCAGTTGGTGTTAACTTCCCATACAACACAAACCTTCTCTCCGAGTTTGTCTGTATTTGCCACTCTCCTGTTGTCTGGTTTATCTTCTATCAAATATCCTAAATAGAAAAGGGGAAGGCCAACCTTTTATTTCCCACTAGAGGCCCGGTGCACAAAAATTTGTGCACTCGAGGGGCGGGGGGAGGGGAGAGGTCCCTCAGCCCTGCCTTTACCCTCTCGCAGTCTGGGACCCCTCCAAGGATGTCCATTTGCTGGCTTAGGCCTGCTCCCCGGGGATTGGGCCTAAGATGGCAATCAGACATCCCTCTGGCAGCCCGGCAGCCCTCGGGGGATGTCCACTTGCCAGTGGGGAGCAGACCTAAGCTGCAGTCGGACATCCTTAGTGCTGCTGAGGAGGCAGGAGAGGCTCCCACCACCACCGCTGTACTGGCAGCCAGCTGATGGCTGTTTGCAGCTGGTCACACCCCTTCAGGGTGGAGGTCCCCACTGGGGTGCCTGGTCAGCCTGGATGAGGAGCTGAAGGCCATTTTCATGCTGGCCAGCGACTGAAGCTCCCAGCCTCTCCTTTTTTTTCTTTTTTTTAATTCTGGGATTTATTTACCTTCTATAATTCAAACTTTGTTGCTGTCACTGAAGCTGAGAGGCGGCTCCTGCTTGCTCCAGGTCTGAGGCCACGGCCTGCTGAAAGCAGGTATCTGGGGTTTGTTTAGCTTCTATAATTGAAACTTTGTTGTTGTCACTGGAGCTAAGAGCTGGGTCCTGCTCGCTCCAGCTCTGTGGCCATGGCCAGCTGAAAGGAGGTATCTGGGGTTTATTTACCTCCTATAATTGAAACTTTGTTGCTTTGAGTGTAGCTTAGAGCCAGGCCACGGCAGGCGGGGAACCTTGGCTTCCTCCATCACTGGAGCATGCAAGCTTCCTGCTCGGTTCAGCTATGTGGCTGCCAGCCGCCATCTTGGTTGGGTTACTTTGCATATCTCGATATTTAGCCAATGGGAGGCGTAATGAAGGTATGGTTAATTACCATGTTTGTCTATTATTAGATAGGATTTTCTCTCTATCAGTCAGATAGATGGGAGATCAATAAATCTGAACCCTAGAGGTTCAGTAGTTCTTATGCTAAATTGAGTGGGAAAACCAGAAAATTCTCCTCTAATACAGAAACCTAACTCGAAGGCAGCCAACTCACTTATCAAATTGATTTCTATGTTAGAAGCTATAATTCTCTGGGTTCCTTCTCACAGTATTCTCTCTAAAATACAGCCTACATTTTCTGAGATATACTGATGTCTTGGGTTGACTAGAGTTGATAGTCTAGTATCCAGAACATGAGAGAAGCCTTGAGTAATTTTCAATTAACGCTTGAGTTTTGCTAAGAGTGTTAATAAATTATTTTTTAATTACCTCCTTTATATCTGGAGTGAATCTACATCAAAAGGACTACTCATTTCTAATCTGAGATGTTATCCATTCTAATAGCATTTTTTCTGATCCATTCCTTTTCTTTATTTGACTTGTTTATCCTTTTGATTTTGAGAAAATATTTTAATATTATCTATTTATAATTAATAATAGTGAAGGTATGCTTTATCTAAAGTTGGATTTCTTGTAGCTGTAATCTTTCAGAGAGAGAGACTTTTAGGTCCAGATGAGTTGCAATAAAATGTCTCTGGAATTGAGCTAAGTGAAATATATCATTTAAATAAAATAAAATATTTCTGGAATAGTTGCAAGCACCAAAGGCAAAAATACAATTAGTTTGATGGTCACCTATGACAGCCCAACCACTGTGTGTTATGTACAATGCTGGGAGATTATGAATATTGTTGATGGATAAAGGAAAATGTTATCTCAAGTAGTATGCTACCTCTTTCCATCATGGTCTCTTGAAGTGTTCTGTTCTGTAATCATTAACTTCAGAAAGATCTGTTCTGATCAGCCATGTAGCATGAGAGAAATGTTTTTCAGTAAGCTGTATAGTACATAGGGCTTAGAGCCTTCCTCTAATATTTTTCCCACCCTCATTGTACACATACAAAGATGTAGTACACAGTCCATGTACCAATGGATATATAATTCTAGAAATCACAAACTAACCTACAGTAACAGAAAGGAGATCAGTGACTGGGAATGGAGAGAGCAGGGAGGAGTTTGAGGAGAGAATGGTTTTCCATGGGCATGAGGAAACTTCTAGAGATGATGTTCTTTATCTTGCTTGTGATGATAGTTTCATGGTTATTACATATGTTAAACTTGTGGAACTATATAATTTCTGTATGTGGAATATGTTTGTATATCAATTAAAACTCCATAATGATGTTTAAACAGTATTTATTGCAGACAGTTATCCTATATAATAAAAGACTAATATGCTAAGTGTCTGGTCGATCAGTTGTCCATTGAACCAATCAAAGCGTAATATGCTAATGATATGCTAAGGAAGCTCAACTGCTTGCTATGAGATGCACTGACCACCAGGGGGCAGATAGTCAACCAGTCGACCAGTCGCTATGATGTGCACTTACCACCAGGGAGTAGATGCTCTGACTGGTAGGTTAGCTTGCTGCTGGGGTCTGGCTGATAAGAACTGAGGGAGACGGTCAGACTCGCCCCGGAGCCCTCCCGCAGTCCCTCCCTGGCTGGCCAACCTCCCGATTCCCTCCCCGGTCCCAATTGTGCACTGGTGGGGTCCCTCGGCCTGGCCGGCACCCTCTTGCATTCCAGGACCTCTCAGGGGATGTTGGAGAGCTGGTTTTGGCCCAATCCCACTAACCAGGTGGAGGAACCCAACTGGTGCATGAATCGTGCACTGGGCTTCTAGTTATATAATAAGTGGCATGGAAAAAAATTCAAAAATGGAATTCTTGAATACCAAATCTTGATTGTGGGATCCAGACTATGACTTCTAGTTGCAATTTTTTTAATATATACAAGATAAAGTAAAAATTGTTTTCTATTGTTGAATGGAAGTAAGTTTTCTTTTCACCTGGAGTATGACAGTTTTATATTCTTTTCCCAAAATTCACTGAAGGAAAAACTGAGACTGAAACCAAAACAGGAAAAGGATATTTTTTAATCCCCCCCCCCCCCCCGGTTGTCTGCGTCCATGGCTTATGTTTATATGCATGCAATCAAGTCCTTTAGTTGATCTTTCCTCCTTACCTCCACACTCCCCTACCTTCCCTCTATGGTTTGAGCATCTGATCGATGTTTCTCTATCTCTAGATCTGTTTTTGTTCATTGGTTTATGTTATTCATTATAGTCCACAAATGAGTGAGATCATGTGATATTTATCTTTCTCTAACTGACTTATTTCACTTAGCATAATGCTCTCCAGCTCCATCCATGCTGTTGCAAATGGTAGGAGTTCCTTCTTTTTTACTGCAGTATAGTATTCCATTGCATAGATGTGCCAAAGTTTTCTAATCCACTCATCTGCTGATGGGCACTTGGGCTATTTCCAAATCTTAGCTACTTGTAAATAATGATGCTATGAATATAGGGGTGCATTTATTCTTTCTGATTGGTGTTTTGGAGGTTTTAGAATATAGTCCCAGAAGGCCAGTCTCTATGATGTGCACTTACCGCCAGGGAGCAGATGCTCTGACTGGTAGGTTAGCTTGCTGCTGGGGTCTGGCTGATAAGAACTGAGGGAGACGGTCAGACTCGCCCCGGAGCCCTCCCGCAGTCCCTCCCTGGCTGGCCAACCTCCCGATTCCCTCCCCGGTCCCAATTGTGCACTGGTGGGGTCCCTCGGCCTGGCCGGCACCCTCTTGCATTCCAGGACCTCTCAGGGGATGTTGGAGAGCTGGTTTTGGCCCAATCCCACTAACCAGGTGGAGGAACCCAACTGGTGCATGAATCGTGCACTGGGCTTCTAGTTATATAATAAGTGGCATGGAAAAAAATTCAAAAATGGAATTCTTGAATACCAAATCTTGATTGTGGGATCCAGACTATGACTTCTAGTTGCAATTTTTTTAATATATACAAGATAAAGTAAAAATTGTTTTCTATTGTTGAATGGAAGTAAGTTTTCTTTTCACCTGGAGTATGACAGTTTTATATTCTTTTCCCAAAATTCACTGAAGGAAAAACTAAGACTGAAACCAAAACAGGAAAAGGATATTTTTTAATTCTTATATATGAACTCCATCAGTTTTAAATAACTTTGCAATAATACACATTGTAAATATTAAAATGGAGCTTCTATTATTGTCTCCCCAATTAATGTATTCTTGGTATATTTAATATTTAGATAGTATTACATAATTTATTTCATATAATTAAAATTATGTTGCATTACTTTTTTGACCTATATTTTCTTTTTTTAACCTATATATATATTTTAATTTTTTTATTGATTAAGGTATTACAAATCTGTCTTTATCCCCCCATTGTCCCCTCTTCCCCCCTGCCCTCACC
>NW_006292574.1:1189736-1222568 GCF_000327345.1 Myotis davidii | reverse complement strand
CGACCCTCTCCCTCCCCTACCTTCCCTCTGAGGTTTGAGCATCTGATCAATGCTTCTCTGTCTCTAGATCTGTTTTTGTTCATTGGTTTATGTTATTCATTATAGTCCACAAATGAGTGAGATCATGTGATATTTATCTTTCTCTAACTGACTTATTTCACTTAGCATAATGCTCTCCAGCTCCATCCATGCTGTTGCAAATGGTAGGAGTTCCTTCTTTTTTACTGCAGTATAGTATTCCATTGCATAGATGTGCCAAAGTTTTAAACTTTATATGCTGTTTGATCAGACTGGATATTCAATGGGCTTGCATAGGAATCAATTAATTGACTTGAAAGAGGGATATATTTAGAATTTCAATTTATGAGCTTAAACACTTTATCTATATCAAGTTGTTTTATATAAATCTACATGTAATAATAACTGTAAACATGTATTTTTTATAAAGGTATGTCTTGCCCGGCTGCTCATTCTACTTCCTGGTATAATCCTTCTTGAGAAATCTGTTAGCAATTTGACATTTCATAAAATAAGTGCTATATAAAGTACATATGTAATCTTTAAAGTAATGCAAACTTTTTACATAGTCTTTTTCAAGAGATTTATAAATGCATTAATATTTTATAATTTAAAATATATAAATAAAAAGTATACATTTGTATATACATAGAAAATATAATTTAAAATATACGTAAATTTTACTTGTTACTTTAGAAATGTGGGTAGAAATAGCAAAAAACCTGTTTATTAGCCCAAAATATATTTTACCAAAGTAGAACAGAAATGAAGAATAACTGGAGAGTATAATATCTATACCTTTTTGATGTAAAGTAATGGAAGAAACAACTTCAAATTATCAAAATATCTAATAAATGACTTCAAAATATCTAATAATTATCTGATATCTTTCCTGGTGCAGAATTCTAAAAATAGGAATTTGATATTTGTCTTAAGTCAGATATTAGTTAATGATAAATGCCAAGTCTTATAGTTCTGAAAGCTTAGACATTTAAGGAAATATTTTTATGGATGATGAAAAATTGTCCTTAGTACTAAAAAGTAAAATAAAATACAGAAGGCGTATTTCCTATTATTATCTATATATGGGTTACCGTATTTATGTAGATCTCTTAATATACTGGCATCCATGTGAATTTCATTTAACATACAGTATAACGACCTGGCTCTATATTTGTAATATATAGAAACAATGCTAGATAATGTAACTTACTGAATTATTTATTCTGATAACTTCTTATTAAATTAAACAACTGGTTATGAGAGAGAGAGAGAGAGAGAGAGAGAGAGAGAGAGAGAGAGAGTTTGACTGTGTAGATGTATGTGTTCTTTGTTTGGGCATGTTTAGGTGAAGTTAGTCAACTCTCCCAAACACTCTAAATTGACGAAAAATTGCGTGTGACTTTTTTTTTTTTTTTTTTTACCATTTATAAGATAAGCATAGAAAAAAATAGAGCATTCACTTTTTCCTTTAACACCTGAACTATGTATTATGTCTTTGACACTTGTTTTCCCTTTATGTGGGGACTTAGTTTCCACTGGGGTTGCTTTCTAAGTTCTTCTCAGGGGATCCTACTGTCAAGAATCAAAATGTATGGAATAGTGAGAAGTAAAACCCACTACCAAAAAGAACACTATCTCTGTCCTACATTTTGCTAAATATGAACATATTAGTGTCTGGATAAGTATTTAATTATTTTAAATTTTTATTATTTATATATTAATTATTATATATGTATTTTTTAGACTTTATATAGTATCATGGAGGGTCTTTATTATTACTTTTTCCCCTCTTTTTCCTTTTATTTCCTTCCTGCCTATCTCCTTATTACCAAACCTATCAAAAATCAATATATTCTAAATCATGACTTTCTTCCCACTGTAGTAGTTACAAAACAAGTCTGTGTGCATGTGTGTGTGTGTGCGCGCGCGCGTGTGCTACATTGATAGCTTCATATAATATGAATAATTGGGTGTGGCGTTATTACATTGTAGTACAATTCAAAAGTTTTTCAAGTAGCTCATCTAGATTTCAGTGATCTTAGTGCTGTATGAGAGTCAAGCATTCTAAATCAGGTTTGTTTTCCCTCCCTGTGGGGACCTTATTCAGAGTAAGCCAGTTGCTCAAGGTCAATTAGAATGTAGAAGCCCTGTTCAGAGTACACCGGATGTTTAAGGCCACTCTGAGCATAGGAATCTTAATCAGGGTGTCCAAGGACTATACACAGAGGCAAGAGCAAGGCCACACTAATCTGTATGTGCAGTGTAAAAGCATGCTCTTCTATAACTCACAAGACTGCGGTCACTATTTGGCAAGAAGCCTCTTTTGTCTAAATACGGGGCCAGCTGCATTATGGGGAAGATGTATGACTGACCAGCAGGCTGCTGCTGTGGGTACAGCAGCTGCTATTACTGTGTGGGAAAGAGGTATTTTTGCCTAGCTGGTGTGCGGCTACCATATGGTACTTTGCTTTGAATAACTGTGTTGTCTAGTGGTTCCTTGTTAGTGAAACATTCTTTATCCCTTACATGAGATGAAGGAGAAAACTCTCCAAATTTTATTAAATTAGATTCTATGGTATTTAGACTAAAATCAAAGAATATATATATTTAGAATATTCATCCTGTTAATCCAGAAGAAATTTATTTTTCTTTAAGATAGCAATGACTGTGTGTGATAGAAATTTTGATCGATCTTACTTCTATTTGTGTTACCAATGGCAAGATCTTGGTTCTCATCTTCTTGAAGGATGATGGGCCAGGTACAGAAACTCACCAGATCAGAAAGCCCTGGGATGCCCAGCAAGGTGCAAAACTGGGAAAACAAGAACTTTGCCCCCAAGGTAACCTATCCTCCCCTGGCATATCATGAGCCATGCATTTTGCACCCCTGATCTTTCATATCACTGGTCATGTTGTTGGGACCCCTGACCTTTCATATCGCTGGTCAGGTGGTTTAGACCGCCTGACCTTTTCCTCCCTAAAGATAACATCTAGGCCTGTAGGAGTTGTATTTCAGCTCCAGGTCCAGAAAAGCAGCAAAACCAAACAAGTGACACCTTGGCTGCCTCAGGACCAACTCCATTGACTAATAACCCTGATCTGGCGCTGGCCAATCAGTGGAGACCGGGATCCTGAAAGAGCACACCTGGAAAGCTGATGCACATTCTTTTGAAACCCTCCCCTGCGATTTCCACCTTCAATGTAAATGGGGTCTAAGGAACCTAAAGAGACTTGCAACCCTGGGAGCAACGGGCAGCAGCAACTCCTCCTGGGCTAACCCCTGAACCTGTCTCCAGCCCCCCTCTTCTCTGACTTCTCCGTCAGAGCCAAAGCAACCCAGCCTAGGCTCTCCTGTTACTTCTTCTATGCCCTTTCTTGCTTCACTGTCCAAAGTATATTTTTGCTGAGGCCAGTAATTTCTTATTTTGCTGTACATTGTCTCATGATTGAAATCTTTCCTTCCAAAAGATAAGGGCTGGGATCTGTTGGTCTCATCGGTAACATTTGGAAATAATAATTTGAAATATTATTTATCTAGTGTGTTCCAAAGTTTTTCATCAAATGAAGCTTAAGAACTTTTTTAGGGCTATGGTTTAGTTTTGGAATATATGCAAGAACAAATTCAAGAGGATTGCTGTTATTTTCAGTCTTCCCTGGGTGATTATTTGACAGTAAGATAATGTTGGGTCTAGAGACAGAAAACAACAACAACACTTCCTCTATGGTCTTAAACTCCAATTGGGGAAGTCAGAATATATCACAGAAGTTCCCCCTGGCAGCAGTATTTGCAGCTGGTTTTCAATGGGTTCCCTTGCATCTCATTGAACTAGATTATAAACAAAATCAATTTGGCATGAACTACATTCACTCTGAGGACAGTAGTGCTCCCAAGTGCATACTTCGATTAAATGTTTAAATTGACTGCTCATGGCTATGGTGACAATGCATCCTACTAATTCACTTTCAGTTCCATTGTCCTCTCATGGAACTTCCTGCCAAGACTGTAACAAGGGAGCTTTGGGTTGCTATATTTTAATTAGTTAGAAGAAAATATCACTACTCTGAATAGGGTTGCCTTTTGAGGACTTTGCTCTACATTTTGACTGTAAAGCAATAAAGTAGAAAATTTTGTGTAATTACTGAACAACAGATTCTTTAAAAAAAAATTATTTGTTGCCCTAACTGGTTTGGCTCTGGATAGAGCGTCGGCCTGCGGACTGAAAGGTCCCAGGTTCGATTCCGGTCAAGGGCATGTACCTTGGTTGTGGGCACATCCCCAGTAGGAGGTGTGCAGGAGGCAGCTGATTGATGTTTCTCTCTCATTGATGTTTCTCTCTATCCCTTTCCCTTCCTCTCTGTAAAAAATCAGTAAAATATATTTAAAAAATTATTTGTTGATTTGAGGGAGGAGGGAAGAGAAAAACATCAATTTGTTGTTCCAGTTACTTATGCATTCATTGGTTGATTCTGTATGTGCTCTGATCAGCGGTTGAACCCACAGTCATGGCATAATCTGGATAGTCAACTGAACTATCCAGCAAGGGTGAACAACAGATTCCTAAACCCATGTTACATCCACTTTTTTCATAAAAAGATATTTCTCAAAGAAAAGGATTTGATATACAACTATAGATATTAAATAACTGGAAAAAATATGATTCCTAATACTGGATCGCTTATGTGAAAATCCAATCATTTGGGGGAAGCTGGTGATGAAATTTTCTTTTATTTATGGCCCTCTTGAGGAATTAGAAGAAGTTTAATTAAGTTTTGCAGGTTTTTATTTTATTTTTTTTAACGAGAGTATTCGGTCCTTTGCTGGCTCTTTAAAACATCAGTCAGAACATAACTGTGGGGAAGTAGATATTTTCTGAGTTTATGAGACTATGGGGAAAATTCGACAATTAAGACATGGGTCCTGTGATATTACTTTTAAATGTAAAAATGAGATACTATAACATGCTCTATGAAATAAATTTTAATTAATTTGGCTGAAAAGATAAAAATAATTAGTGTATTATTCAAACACTAAGAAAAGCGATATTGGTGAAAGTTTGTTTCTTACTAGTATATATATTACTAGTAAAGTATGGACCTTTTCTGTAATGATTTTTTAATTCTTATTTAATGCTAAAATAAAATAAAATTTTGTCTTAAAGATTTAGTATCCAATAATGCAGATTCAATTATTCAACAAGTGACCAAAGCTAGGAGCCAGCCACTGTTCTAAACTCTGATGATATAGTCATGACAAAACAAAAATACCTGCTCTCACAGCCTTTACGTTTAAGTGATACTAATATTTCCCAACTTGTGTTACTAATGCATTCTAACTCAAAAATTTAACTGGAATATTCCTGTCTTTTACTTCAACACACCATTGAGAAAACTTTTAACAGTAAAAATGATACATTCTTTTAAAACTTTGCTTTAAGACGGATATGTGAAAAAAGAACCACTAGTTAATTGACTTAGATTTTAAATTGTGCTGATAACTCAAGTTAATCTTGATAAATCGAGGTGCCCCCTAATTCATTTTGGTTATTGGTTACTAGGTACTAGTCACAGTGGCTATTGAGGTAAAAACTATCATCTCTGTATAACTATCCTGGTATTAATTATGGTGCCCATTTACTACTGAATTAATTTTGAAGTCACCAGGAATCCAAATCTAGGGGGTGAGAGATAAGAAAAAATTTTAAAAATGTTTTTTTGCTAAACAGTGGTTGAAACACTTTATGCTATTTCTATACCCTAATATGAAATTCCCAAATTATTTTAGTAATGAAGAAAACAAAAGCACACCCTTTAAACTCTTAGTAACTAAAATCCCATATCTCTGAGCTCAAATAGAAAGGAAATTAAATATTGCTTCTGAAAAACTCTGTGGAGACCATTGTCATATGCCCTCGGGCCTAGAATAGGCAAAAGCACATTCTTACTTGCATTCTCTCGGAGGGCAGTACAGATCTATTTGTCACTCCCCTTTAATTCCCCCAGACCCCACGGAGCTAGTCCTCAAAGGGCCCCTGCCAGGAAGCTGCTGGGCCACCTGGAAACCAAACTATGCTCTCCCTTTACCCTGGAGAGACACCAAAAGTATCAAAGACATTTCAAATCATCATAAATCACAGAGAGCTTCTTTCCTCTTTTCTAAAAAGTGCCCTTTAAAAGTCAGGAAGCATGCTGGAAGTCACTGCTGTATTTAAATTCAATTCTGCCGATGTGTTTTCATCTAAAATCTCAGTGGTACTTTTATTGCAAATATAAAATATTCTCTGTGAGAACCTAGAAAATTATTCTTTTTTTCCTTTTACACAATTTACCTTTAAGTTATATACAGAAAAATCTCATTTGTACAGCATCAACAGGAAGTCAACCACGTGTTACATAAATGTTTTTTTTTATCTTGTATTTTATCCCATTAAAGACTGAAAGTTTTCCTTTACGTGTCATTTAAATTTAACATATATATATATTTATATGCGTATGTATATAAAATCTAATATGTGCCTCTAATTTCTTATATGGAAACATAATATAACATTTTTTTTCTTCTGATTAAGGGCCATCATTAAAAATTGGATTAAAATTTACCCATTTTTATCTATACAAAAAGATAAAGCAATCTACTTAAGTAGCCATGTAAATAGAAGTTTGAGGAACTTCACAATGCACATTCTGTTTTAGCTATTGTTGGTTGATGGAAATGAGAGGGGTGGTGTCTGAGATATTTAGTATGGAATCTGATTCTAACAATATTTAATCAGGGTTTGGGACTTAAACATACATGGACCTACTTCATACATCTGACCTCAGGAAAGGGGTAACCACTGAAGATGTGGGGAAGAAGCAGTACTTTAGCTGAATCTTTACTGTTTTCTTTGTTTTTTTTCTTTTAATTTTTAGTGAAATCTGGAGTCAATTTGGAAAATGTCAAAAGTTTTTAAAATCATGGTGGTTATAATATTGATCTGAAAACTTTTCTCAAAGAGCTATTGAACCCGTATAGTTATAAATACAAAATCAATGTGTTAATATTCATTAATTGTTTTATACAAACACGTTAGTTATGTTATTGGTGGAAGTGGAGTTCTTGGGGTGCTGTAAGAAAAGAATTTCCTGAGGCCCCCATGGGAGGATGGGGTTGTGTGGGAAGCTTTATTGATGATGTAAAATTAAGGGGATTTCCTTCCAAGGTCCCATCTCTGTCCATCTTCCCATGGAGGACGCCCAGTTTTGTCAGAATAAAAGTCTCTGCTCAGAGTTTCTGGGACGTATTAAAGTCCAGTCCAGTCCAGTCCAGGATCCGGCATGGCCGGGCTCCTAAGGCCATCTGGCTTTGGAACAAGAACAGGCAGGCGCATGGGGCAGTGCGGCCACAGAGCAAGAGAGAGAGAACAAAAGCACAGAAGCTAGCAAGAGAGAGGGCACTCTTTGGCTGGGATTTTCATCAGGAGCTTCTTCAAAATGACCAATTCACAACTTTCCAAGATTTTGTGCACTTCTGATGGGGTCTGCCCCCTAGTTAATCCTTGTTCCACAGGCTAGAGTGACTGACAGGCAGGAACATTCCCTATGTCATCCTGACTTCTACTGCACAGGTGCCCATCCCCCACTTTGTTCAATCCCTTCCCCCAGTGATCTGCAGGGAATGGGCCTGTAGTTCCCTGGGAAGCATGGAGATGTAGCTTCCCGGTGAAGCTGCCCTTTGCTTGCTTCCTATGTTAATATCAACTAGCTAATTATGACCATAATAATTATGTTGGTTATATATATATTAAAGTATAACTTCACTTCTTCATAAATCATATTTTAATTTAAAAACAATCAAGTTAAAGAATATACTTAATTAAATTAAGTCATTTATATTTAAAAGAAAACCAACATTTAGTGTTTTTTCAAACAGCGGCTTATAAGAATCATGACTTTCTCTGCATTTCAATAGCATTTTTCTGTTATAGCTTATTTCATTAAATACTGTACTATTTCCGTCTTCATATTTTATTGAATAACATATATTTTCTAGTACCAAATAGCTCTTAGTTTGAACCTAATCTTTATGAAGTTCTAAGTAAGTATCTTTGAAAAAGTCAGTTTAATGTGGTGTGCTTCAGTTCCTTCAGGTTAGATGGGATGTAGTAACATCTACCAGGACTTTTTGTTGAACAGTTTTCAAGATAGTTTCAGTAAAAGGTCAGGAGTGCATAAATATCTTGAAAATTGAGGAGTTATTAATACCACGGCTGAAGAATGTTCTCATTATACCTGAAGGCAAATGAAGCAAATTCACACACATATATGGTCTCTTTACTTTGCACCCTAATACACATAAATTTGTTTGAAGTAAATACATTTGAATCCAAAGTTTTTAGAGACCCATTTATTGCAATTGTTAAATATACATGTGATGTTATAATCTGTTTGCTCATTCTCATCATTACCCGTCATTTTGATGCTAGAATGTAGTTTGAAAATAAAAATAATATTGATTTACAGAACAAAATTATATATACACATCTAGATCAATGAATATGTGTGAGGCTCAAGAATTATAATTATATTATTTTACCTATAGCTCTCATCTCTATGATATAGGTGCTATTATTATACACATTTTTATTTTATTTTTTAAAAATATATTTTATTGATTTTTTACAGAGAGGAAGGGAGAGAGATAGAGAGTCAGAAACATCGATGAGAGAGAAACATCGATCAGCCGCCTCCTGCACATCCCCCACTGGGGATGTGCCCGCAACCCAGCTACATGCCCTTGACCGGAATCGAACCTGGGACCTTTCAGTCCGCAGGCAGACGCTCTATCCACTGAGCCAAACTGGTTTCGTCTATTATACACATTTTTAAAAAGAGAGACCTGAGAAAGGCAGAGTTTGAGTAATTTTCCTAAAGTCATAACAGTGGTTTTAAGACTTGAGTTTTTTAATCCCCAAAAGCAGAAGCAATACAATGAGCTCTTTGAAGATAAATAAAAATGGAGAATGATCCTGGTTTGATCAAGTAAAGAATGTTCTGACTCTATCCCTACAAAATATCTTTGTGCTTATAAATGCCAATAGGGCCCTCACTGGTTTGGTTCAGTGGATAGAGCATCAGCCCGTAGACTGACTGGTTGCAGGTTTGATTCTGGTCCAGGGCACCTACCTTGGTTGCAGGCTCGATCCCTGCCCCTGGATGTAGGAAGCAACCAAATTAACCTCGACTGTTTGGGTCAGTGGATAGAGCATCTGTCTGTGGACTGAAGGGCCCTGGATTTGATTCTGGTCAAGGACACGTCTCAGTTGCAGGCTCAATCCCTGGTCCTGGCTAGAGTGCATATTGGAGACAACCGATCGATGTGTCTCTCTCACAATGATGTTTCTCTCTCTCTCTTTCACTCTCCCTTTTACTCTCTCTAAATATCAATGGAAAATATCCTTGGGTGAGGATTACAAAAAAAGAAAAAAAAAGCACGTATTTCATGCAAACTGATGTGTTTATGTATATATGCTCATACCATTATTAAGTAGTAATACATTATATGTTTTTCTGAGATGCTCAATGTTTAACAGTGCATGATATTATGTTATGAAAAATTTCAATCATATGTTGACCTCAGGGATATCATTCATCAGGCATAGTTTCTTTAGTAACAACAAAATTGGTTAAAAATAACATGCATCATAAACATGAGCCAGTATCATAGAGCTTATAATTTTAATTTGTGTTATGGAAGTTAGATAATTGTAAGTTTAATCTGTCAGTTGATATTTTCGTTAGGTGCTAGATTTGAAAATGTGTTGATTGTAAATAAATTAGCTAGTGGCAAATCTGCGTACAGTATTACATTGACAACATAATCAGAAAACTCCAACTATCTTTCCATAAACAATGAGATTTCTAACAGCCGTGGCTTTACTAGGAGAAAAAACATAAATCACATAAATAAATTATAACTGTAGAACATGAATTGAAAATTGGCCAAGGTTGTGAAGAGTTGTTTAAGTAAAGCAATACTTTGGAAATTTAGGATATTCATTATTTTATTGGATAACAAATTATTATCTAAGATACTTTAATTTACATTCTAAATGGGAAACAAAAATTCCTGTGATATTTCCCCCCATAGTATTTTATCGTTTAGATATTGTAGTTAAAGGGAACTGAGCACAGTGAGGTTATAATTTATTAATTAGCATGAAGTTTTCATATCCGTTTATTGTCTGAAATGTACAGATGATCATTTGACTCATATGTAGAGTTTCACTCCATTAAAAATTGTTTTGTTACTTGTAACAGTAGAGCCAGCTTAGATAAGAAAAAATAAGAGGAGTTTCTTTATATTTGAGTCACAAAACTATGACCTCAAGGTAAGTTTTATGGAATATATTAGAAGATTATAATTAATTTGAAGCTACTTAACCCAATTACATTTAGTCCTTTTAACAACTTAACAAACTACATTTCACAAGATGATCTTTGCTTAGGTATATTACATCACTTGGTTATCCTCATTAAAAGTTTGTAAATATTCCTGACCTTGGTATGTGATTCTATATAATAAAAGCTTTATATACTAAGTGTCCGGTCGGCTGGCAGCTGTTCAACCAATCAAAGTGTAATATGCTAATGATATGCTAAGGCTGCTCAACCACTTGCTATATTGTGCACTGATCACCAGGGGGCAGACAGTTGACTGGTTGGCCAGCCACTTTGACGTGCACTATCAGGGAACAGACACTCTGACCAGTAGGTGAGCTTGCTCATGGGGTCTGGACGATCAGGATGCATTGAGATGGGCTGGACATGCCCTGGAGCCCTCCTGGGGTCCTTTCCTGACTGGCCAACCTCCTGCATCCCTCTGTGGCCTTGATAGTTCACCAGTGGGGTCCCTCGGCCTGGCCTGCACCCTCTTGCAATCCTGGACTACTCGGGGGATGTCAGAGAGCTGGTTTGGCCCTATGGCAGAATGACCGGTCATTATGACTCACACTGACCACCAGGGGGCAGATGCTCAGTGCAGGAGCTTCCCCTGGTGGTCAGTGTGCTCCCACAGGGGCATTGCTGCTCAGCTAGAAGCTGGGATCACAGCTGGCGAGTGCAGCAGCAGTGACGGGAGCCTCTCCCACCTCCATGGCAGCACTAAGAATGTCCACCAGAGCAGGCTTAAGCCATGAGTTAGACATCCCCCAAGGGCTCCCAGACTGCGAGACCAGCCTGAGGGACCCCCGCCGAGTGCACACATTGTGTGTACCAGGCCTCTAGTAATATAAATATACAGTGTTTTTAGACATTACTAAAATATCTGAATATATTATAAATATTAACAGATTCATTTTTTAAAATTATAACTTCAATAAAAGTGTTTCCATTTATTTTATATTTTATAGCATTTATTATATATTCCTAAAAGGTCAAATTTATCACTTGTTGAACACAAAGCTGCCCAGAAAATTCCATAGTGTAACTTCTGGAATTTCTTACCTTTAGAAATGGTTCAATTTTTTCTTTAGTAGTTGGTAGCTTTTAGAATCTGTAGAGTACTCCTTGAACATTTTCAATGTGACAGGTTTGTCCTCTGAGACCTTGGTTTGTTGCCTCAACACCATGAGCTTCACTTGCCAGGAATGAATAGTAAAGTGTTTCTCTGCCATGGATTTCTTAGAAATGAGATGTCAAAGATTACATTTTATAAGCTCTACTAGAGACCTGTTGCAGGAAGATTCCTGCAAGAATAGGGCTTCCTGTGTTTGGAGCGAAGCAGAGAAAGGAGCGAAACCCGCTGAGGTGGGTGGCACACGGCAGGCCCGTATGGCGGCCGGGTGGGCTGGTGGATCGCTGCTGTCCCACCCGCCTCCCTGGGTTGCAGGCGGGAGGGCCTGATGGCGGCTGCGCAGGTGGCGGATGGTGCTGTCCCGCCCGGCCACCCCGGGTTGCAGATGGCAGGCTTGGATGGCGCTGTCCCACCCTGCCTGCAGTATGCAAATTTAATGGCCATCTTTGTTGGATTAATTTTCATACTCTTCTGATTGGCTGATGGGCGTAGCGAAGGTATGGTCAATTAGCATCTTAGTCTTTTATTAGTGTAGATGTTTTTTGCTAATCTGGCCTATTGGAGACTGATAACTTGATCATGTGATTGTTTTCTAATCTCAATAGTTGAAAGATACTTTGTGACTTCAATAAATAGCCCACTACTAACTCAATCTCATAATCTGACCATACCTACCATGATACAAGAATATTTGTTGGTGAGGGAATCACAGTTTTTACCACTTTCATCTAAAGTGAAGACGGGAATGTAAAACCTATTCAGGAAGCTTTTTGCAGTACTCCATAAAGTATCATTTTATGAGACAAAGTATCACTATCTCTTAATGAGATAAAATAACCTAAAGAAAATTAGTAGTTATATTAAACATCTGAACTTTTATTATGTCAAAATAATCCATATAGAAATCTATAAATATCCCCCCATACATACTCACTAATAGGATTATGATTGATAAAGTAGATATAAATTGATTTAAAGTACATAGAGTAGACATAGATTTTCTTTAAAAATTTCACTTGTGACCTATGCTTTCAGAATGTTTTTATTCAATCATCCAGGTCAACTTTATCTAAGATCAAGTGAGCCCCTTTCCTTGCAACTAGGAGAAACTAATAAAAACATCAAGCAATTGCTTTCTCACCATATCTGAGAAGCATTTATAATTTTTCCTCCTCTCAGCCCTGCTGGAGTCCCTCAGTCTCGGTGTGTTTTTGTGGGGGAAGGAGGGTTGCTGAGAGAGGGCAGCGTGAGCAGCCTGGCGGACGAGGCAAGCATTCTGTGCCCAGCCGCGGATGGGCCTCTGGCCATGCTGGGGCATGGAACAATTGCATAAGATGAGAAGGAACCGGCGAGCTGAGCAGAGTTGAGTGGCCCCCGACTCCTGTGCAAGGTCAAGTCTGGGTGGCCAGAGGGTGGAGGGTGTGGAGGATAGTGTGACAGGAGGGGCTGGTGGTGGAGGCACAGGGGTGAAAGCTGGCCGAGAAAGAGGAAGGAAGCCCTTTATCAGAGTTCCTGAGAACAGGGAGGTAAGTTGTTTGCATTTCGCGGCCACGGATGTGCCGGATGTGCCTCTGGGGCACGGAGAGCCTCTGGGCAGTGGGTGAGGAGCGGCCAGGCCCCACAGAGAGCTACTGGTGCACGGATTCGTGCACAGGGCTACTAGTATAATAAATAAGGAGTTTAAGACGATATATTTTAAGCCTTTTTTAAACATTACCACTTGTTTTGATTAGATTTCACTAGATTGAGTAGATTGGGATTCTAATAGTTCTTCCTGATACCTAGCCATGCCCACAGTTTGCCTGTCCCAATTTGTTGAATCAAAACCCATTCTTTTCTTTCCCATCTTACCTTGATAGTGTTACATTTAGAGTAGTTTATTTAATGCTACCTTATTTTCTATCCAGATACTTTCTTGGGAAGATATGCAATGATGTATGTGTATTTATGCAGAGGCCACTGGGATAGCTCTTTGATCATGATAGCCTTAAGTGTTTAATCTTTCTGAGGATGAAAATATGTTGTTAAACTTGGGAATAAAAATAATTTATAAGTTTGCTTATTAATAGTATAAAGTAATATTGATTCATTTAATAAGAACAGTTTAATCTAAGCCAAATCATATTCAGTGTCTAAACCTAAGCATATAGAATATGACTTTATTACAAAGGGTATTACATGTGTGTCCTTTTTTCCCCCTGCCATTGACAATCCCCTGGCTTCCCCTACCCCCCAGTGTCTTATGTCCATTGGTTATGCTTATATGCATGCATACAAGTCCTTTGGTTGATCTTTTACCCCCCTAGAATATGACTTTTTAAAAGAATGTTCCCAATTATTAACTTTATTCTTTGGGAACAGGTATATTAAAATTCTCATGTTTCTTTTTATTTCATCTAAGCTTTTTATTCTTGGTATGTTAATTATATGAGGGTTGGAATGTTTTTTTTCCCTCAGATTTTATAGTAGGCCATTTTTTTCTAACCTTTTGTTTCTAAAATTTGCAATACATTGGAGTTGCTCATCTTACTGTGTACAGTTCCATGCTTACACACTAATTCTGTGAAGAATCCTGAGGTAATGGGAATTCCAGCCAACCAGAGGAGTTTTCTTTTATTGTCACACAGAAGCCTTGTTCATTTAACCTATGATACATCTATTCAGTTCAAGCTGTGCTTCTCAACCCACCTTGAGAATTAACTTAGGGATCCCTATGTCTCAGGACTGAACCAGAAGTTTTATTTTAATTGGTTTGAGGTGTGGATATGTTAAAGCTCCATGCACAATTCTAATGTGCTGCTGTGGTTAAGAGCCACCCTTAAAACAGAGCAGGTCCTAAGACTGCCATGGAGCTACTTTGCAAAAGTGTGCTTTTTGCCCAGTAACCATGTAGATAGAAGCTTGAGGATTTTTACTTTTAATTTTTTCCTTTTAAATCTAGTTGAATAGGGGATAGGATTAAAAGAGTGCAATGGGAGCCGAAACCGGTTTGGCTCAGTGGATAGAGCGTCGGCCTGCGGACTGAAAGGTCCCAGGTTCGATTCCGGTCAAGGGCATGTACCTGGGTTGCGGGCACATCCCCAGTAGGAGATGTGCAGGGGGCAGCTGATCCATGTTTCTCTCTCATCAATGTTTCTAACTCTCTATCTCTCTCCCTTTCTCTTTGTAAAAAATCAATAAAATATATTTTTTAAAAAAAAGAGTGCAATGGGAAATATATCCACGTGGAGATTTGATCTAAGAGCTTGCAGCCCATTTAGGTGATTTTAGAGGTTTATAACTTTAGATAAGTTTCAAAAATATTCTTAAAACAAAACTGTTAGGCTTTAGTAAATCACTGTTTTATACATGACAATATTTCTAAAGATGTGACTCCCAGAGCTCCTGCAACAATGCCACCCAGGGAACCTGTTGAAATCTTAAATTTCTCGGCTCCAATTTTGACTTTGTCAATCGTGATCTCTTGGGGACAGTAACTGGGTTTTCAGGTGATGGCTAGACACACTTAGCTTAAGAACGACTGATGTCCACTCAAGCTCTGAGGGCCGCTCCTCATATCATAGCATCTCTGGGTAAAGTTAGCTTGTAGATCCTAATGTTATGTAGATTTTGTCTCCAGTTCAGCAAATTCTTAATATTCAGCCATCTGCAATGCCATATGCTCACCAGGAAGATACACAGGGCGAGAAAATACAGAGAGGATGTGAATATAATGATGTTGTTACTGGAAATGGAAAATGAAAGGGTAAAAATGTCAATTTCCCTCCAAGCCCATTCATGTATGATGTATTATATAACTCCTCCTTTTCAAGAGGATGGGTGTTTCTAGAGAATGTTACATGCGTCTAGTGCTACTGAAAGTGTGGCTGTTGGGTGACTTGATGTGAAAATGTGCCAGTGTGTGGAGCAGGATGCACCTATGGAGCTACTAGCTATTCTGTGGGAGAAAACCAAGAGATTTATTGGTTATGTTTTATATCCTTTGTGCCATTTCACTGGTTATGCTTCTGATCTTTAGGACCTCTCTTATGGGGTCATTAGAACTAAATACATAGGTAGATAACAGTTATAGAGCTCTTACTATATACCAGGCATGTGACATGTGTTTTAAGTATGTGTGTGTGTTTTCGTTCATGCTACAAATGAAGACAATTTTTAATTCCATTTTCTACATGAGGAAATTGAGATTTGAAGAGGACTTAGTAATAGAATTGAGATATAAGCCCATATTTTGGTTTAGAATATGAACCCCCATCTTTCATATATAATGCCTACTCTCCAGTGTAGAATGACTCACAACACTTGGATGAGTGTCCTTGGGCTACTGTAATAACATAGGTGGCTGTAAACTACAGAAATCTGTTCTCTGGTAGATCTCTGTATGCTAGGACTTTGCAATCAAGACGTTGGTAAGAGGTTTGGAGAAACAGCCTGATTTACTGTATTGTGGATGAAGAATATAAAGATGATGACATAAAGTGGGAGGGAAGGGAATCAAAATGATTCATGGTTGGTCTAGAACAGTGGTCGGCAAACCGCTGCTCGCGAGCCACATGCGGCTCTTTGGCCCCTTGAGTGTGGCTCTTCCACAAAATACCACATGCGGGCGCACACATAAGGTGCTATTGAAACTTCATGGCCCATGCGCAGAAGTTGGTTTTTGGCCTGAGCAAGTCTATTTTGAAGAAATACTGTTGATATTTGGCTCTGTTGACTAATGAGTTTGCCGACCACTGGTCTAGAATGTCGAATGTAGTCTGATGCAAAACCTAGAATTTTAACATCCTAACATGGAAAGAAGTGGAGAGGTTAAATCTTATCTGTAGGACCAGAGGAAAGGGAAAGAATTCAAGTAAGTCATTTATCCAAAGATGTTAGTTATCCAAGAAAAGGAGGCCAGGTGCTTTAGAGAAAAAGGTACCTGTGCATAGTTCTCAACAATCGAGGACTGCGGTGGTGCTAGGTTGACAAGCACATTGTGCAATGTTACAGTAACCTATCTGCAAGTTGGGAATTATGAGCTTTGGGGAACATAGATGAAGATACCATTTGCAATGTGTATCATACTCTTGAGGTCGAGGATGAATGTGTTGGTCTAGCCCAGTGATGGCGAACCTATGACATGCGTGTCAGAGGTGACACGCGAACTCATTTTTTTTGGTTGATTTTTCTTTGTTAAATGGCATTTAAATATATAAACTAAATATCAAAAATATAAATCTTTGTTTTACATTAGTTATGGAGTATGTGCTATTTAGAGTTCACATGTTCTCATAAATAGGGATTTAAAGTTAAATTCTAACTCTCTTTGCCATCCTCTGTTTAGATTATTGTCAAACTCTATTGTCAATAGAGTTTGTCTATTAGATAACATCAAATATGATGAGGGTGCACTATAAAACAGCAAAATGTGAAATGCCTATAATAGGGATACATCTATTGCAGTAATTTGCACATAATAGACATAAAATAACTATTTGCCAAATGATTGAAAGTAATCCGAAGTTAAACATTCACCAACAGAACAGCAAACAGAAGGGCCACACAGTGATAGTGTTTGGAGAGATGAAAGTTCAGAGTCTCCAGAGGTGGAATCCAGTGATCAGTGCTATCCCGTGAAAGCTCTGAGAACTGCTACAGAAAGCACACTGTTTATTTTCATTCCCGTATTGCCATCAACATCAGCTGCCCAATACTTTTCCAGCTCAGTAATGCAAAGGCATTAGTGGTTGGTAGCTGCATTGGTCATGTGATCCTATATCACAATTTATGTATTTATTTTTTGGGGGGATGGGCAACGGAATTTAGGACTTTTAATTTGTCCCATAGCTGCTGAAGCAAAATTATGATAAGACATTCTGCTTTCCTTTATACCCCAACGCACACACACAAAAACTATTTGTAGGAAAAAATGATTTTGTACACGGGAAGAAACAATATAAATTCAAAACTTACAGATAAGGGTTAATACTATCACTCATCTCTTTTAAAAGTTTACACAAATATCCAATCAAAGCCAACAGGGTATCTCCTTTGAAATGTTATCTAAATGGATTTACAAGTAGACCACAGGACTGTATACTGTCTTGGAATGTCCTTAGAAGGCTCTGTCATTGGTCAGGTAACAAAGTAAAAACACCAGAGTCCTTTCTTTCAAATGGAAGAGGGAAAGACAGGGATAGAAGGAACTCTTCCAACTTCATCTTCTTTCCTTGTGGCTTATGGTCTCCTCCTCCCCAGAAGCCTCCTCGACCTCCAAACCCCCCCTGGCCTCTGCCACCAAATCCACCTCGGCCTCCCCTGCCGCCACCTCTGCTTCCAAAGCCACCTCTGCCTCCACCAAGACCCCCAAAGCCACCTTCACCCTTAGGCGTGTCCCCGTCCAAAGTGACTTTGTTTCCATCAAGTTCACCATCTCCCATGGCCTCCATGGCGGCTTTGGCATCTCCCTCACTGTTGAAGTCTGCAAACCCTTTGGAAGAGCCCAGGCAGTGACTGTCCTTGCCCGGACAGAGCCATCCAGTGACTCCTTCAGTGTCTCTTCCGTAGTCTCCTCAGACAGACCCTCGACAAACAGAATTTTGGATGGCTGGCTTCTTACATTAGACGATCCTCTGGATCCTTGAAATTTCAGCCTGATTGCTCTGCCCTCAGTTTCTCTTTTATTACAGGAATTTAAAGCTTCTTTAGCATCTTCAAATGAAGCAAATCCTATAAATGCATACCCTTTAGATTTGCCATTTTTTGGAGGGGGGGGCACTTTGATAAAAGTTGCCTTCTTAAATACTTGGTGAAGAGTTGCTTCTGTTGCACTGTAGGAAAGGTTGCTTAAAACCAGAGTTGTTTGATTCACCACTCCAAGTGCTATTCTTTCCACGTCTATGATCTTGATTTTGACCTTTCTCTCCGGTACAGTACAGGAAAATGGATCGCCCATCTATTTCTGTTCCCAGCCTTGCTTCCAAGATTTTCTCTGCATCAGCTTCTGTCTTAAATTCAATATAAGCAATCCCTTTACTTTTCCCATCCTTGCTGACTAATCTGATCTCCATAGTATCTTCAAAAGTTTCTTTTAATTCAGCCTGAGTAACTTTATAAGCCAGTTTTATTTTTAGCCCAAAGTGTTCTTGCATCTCAATCTTCTATAATTATCTTTTCCTTTTGTTTTTTTTTTTTCTAGTTTAATTTCATAGCCAAAGACTTTTAAACCAGTGAGTTCTAAGGCTTTTTCTGGGTCCTCAGCAGATTCAAAATCCACATAGGCAAACTTCCTAGACACACCGATTCTGACATCCACCACAGTAAGATCACTTTTAGCAAAAACATTACTGAAACTCGGTTTTAACTCCGGAGCAGATTTGCTGAAGTTCAGGTGTCCAACAAAGAGATTGAAAGCCATGGTTGGTTCTCTGGCTTCCACTTTCTATTTCTTAGCCTCAGGAGCAGCATTCTGTTTGGCCATCTCCTTCTTTCCTTTCCCAGTTGCTTCTTTGACAGGCTCTTCCTCCTCCTCCTTTTCCTCGTCATATTCCTCATCATCATTCTCTTCATCATCACCTTCTTCACCCTCATCCTCAGCTGTGCTCTTGGCCTTCACAGGAACAGCTTTTATGGGAGCTTTCTTGCCTTTGGCTGGTGTAATCTCTATAGGTTCTTTTTCAGAATCATCTTCATCATCATCATCATCGTCATCCTCATCTGAGGCAGGAGCAGCAGCAGCAAGAGTTTTCATCACTGCTGGCTCAAGTGCATCCTCATCTTCATCCTCCTCATCATCATTATCTTCTTCACCGCCATCATCATCTTCCTCATCACTGTCTTCCTTCTTGGCATTCTTGCCATTCTTTGCTCTCTTGACTGGGATGGCTCCCGTTTTACCAGGGGTTGCTACTAATGCTTTTCCTGTTGTGCCTCCCTTCTTGCCAAGTGCGGCTAATGCTTTAGCTGATGTAACTGTTGCCTTTTTGCCAGTGGTCAGCATAGCCACTGCCTTTTTGCCAGGAGTGGCAACTGCAACCTGTTTTGTTGGGGAAAACACCACCTTCTTTCCTAGAGTTCTAATAGCCTTCTTGCCTTTTTTGGAGGAATGATAACCTCTTCTCACAGTCTTCTTCATCTGACATTTTCTCATCTTTACTATCTTCTTCTAACTCCTTTGGAGGAGCAGCCATTTTCTTGGAATCACCTTGATTTTTACTATCCTTTGCGAGCTTCACCATGCAGGTGGCTTATGATGGTGGAGTGTGTGGCCAGTGAGTGGCGCAGATGTGCCCAAAGGAACCAAACGGCACCGAAGGTGGTCACTGGTACTCTTAGCAATTTACTTTTGATAGGAAGTATGTCCAAACACTGAAGATATGACAATTACCAAAATAAGTGTTTATTTTTCTTCCACAAACAAGAAAGCAAAAAGATACTGTGTTCATTTCTTGTCAAAATAAAATATTCCTAAGAGAACATTTTTCTTGTTCAGTACAAGCACTAATAAAATTTGAAAACAAAAAAGTGTTTTTCTTTCAGTAAATATTTGGCAGTAAGTAGATATCTGTTGCAGATGCCAGGTTGTTAATTTCATACCACCAATCTACTGTCTTTCTATGTTTGCATTTCTTTTTCTAGTTAGAGGTTAAAGTGATATAAAATATTTTTTTCTGTCTTGCAAGAAAAGGTAAATAACTTGTAATATATCTTGAATTTTTATTCAGTATTCTTCTTTCTAGAATTAGTCAGGGGAAAAGAAAAGAAAGTAACTTCTAAATAAAAATGCTGGGTTTTGGAAAAATTGAAATTCATGGTACGTTTTTATCTTAGAATAATTTATTCTGAAAGTACTACTATAGCATTAATAATTAGGAACATTGCCATCTTTTTTGTTGAGTTCATTCTTTGGCTAATAATGAGAAACAGCTTCTCTAAAGCATTCATTATATGCAAACCTGACAAAGTCCCGAAGAAGAACAGACATCTAGTATCCTACCAATGCTCTCTTAAGAAAACATCTTTTCCAGATGACTGAAGTGTACTTTCCTCAGATCATTTTCCAAAAAAGGATCATAACCCACCCCTGAACTAATTGGCAGCAAAGAGATCAGACTTAGGATAAGTGGCTTAATCTACTGGAATAATAATAGGTGTTAGGAAGTTGGACACAATGCCTTCTATAATTTGTAACACTTTTTGAAGTAACGTTCTAATTAAATAAGAAAACTAAAATATTCAAAACTATGTCTGAAACATCACAGGGGCTCAAGGCATGGCTGGTGTTCTTAAAATGCGCAGTTCTCAAAACACAGATCCAGTTGACTGCCAAATTCTGTTTTATTGACTCACATTTTGGAGAGCATTTTCTTATTTTCAGAAAATTTATAAACATCTTGATCTTATCCAATTTGTACTACTGTAGTTTTTTATTCACTTTCTTTCTGAATCCAGTTTCAAGCCTTGTTTCATTTAAACAGAAGTATTACTGTCCTGCCAAATTTTTCTTGGCGCTCTGAAGGATACACTGACATTACCCTTCATCGGTTCCTTTATAATAGCTCTAAATTTTCCATTCTCCTTATCCCAGGTGCCCACACCATTACATTATTGGATTGAATCTATTTCCTTTCCTGTTTATTTTTGGAATTAAGAGATATTGTTCTCTTATGTGCTAACCATATTACTATTGCTTCCCTCTAGCTTTTTTTTTTCCTTTTCACTTGGGTGATTAGATTGCCTGTAGCACAATTCATAGCATTCACTAATGTCTATCATGGAAAGGAACCTCTGCGACAACCCCCGAGCTCCTTGGCTCCTAGAACTTACACCAAGGCTAATATCCTCTTCTTGGCTGTAGGCTGGACCTACGGAATTGATTATAATGAACATAATATTACTGACGTGATGGACTGTCCCTTCTGAGATTAGTTTATCGCAAGACCATCAGGGCATCTGTCTTGGGTGATGGCCTATGCGTGTTCTCTTTCTCACTGGCTCTTGCTCTCGCTCTCCCTCTTGTCAAAATGCTCACTCTGGGAGAAGCTAGGTGACAGCTTGTGAAGCAGCACAGTGGAGAAGCATATATAGCAAGAGACGGAGACCATTTAGTGTACATTTAGAAGCGTCCTTCCCACTGCCACACCAGTTGAACTTTTGGATTAGACTGTAGTAGTCAACAGCTTGACTGCAACCTGCTCAGAAACCTTAATATAAATTAACTCAACTAAGAACCTGTGGAAACTAAGAGATAATAAAAGCTTGTCATTCAGTCTCTAAATTTTATGGTCATTTGTTACATAGTAATAGACAATTAATAGATCTATTTCTTATATAGATTTTCTCCATATTTTGCTGTAGCATTTCCATATTTTAACCTATTTCTTCTATTCATACTTATGTAAACCTTAAAGTTGAATAATACATTGTAGTTTCCTTCAGCAATTTTATATATGACATTTCCTATATGAAAACTGTCTTTCTATTAGGAACAAAGATGATTTAGGCTTTCTCTCTTTATGTTTCTTGATCTACTTTCTCCTAATTTCCACTTCAAACCCTGCAGCCACCAGTATCTTCTATTTGCAAGACCTCTAATTTTGTGGGCTATTAGTGCTTTGTATTGTTTTTCTGATTGTTTACCTCTTGTATGCAAAAACTGATATGTGTATCACTGTATCATGGCATGGCATTTCTTTCTATTTCTAAATAGCTTTACATATATTAGTGAAAATAGTTTATTTGTTAGACTTAATTGGAGCTACCTGTCCTCTAAAAATTCTTTGGATTTGTACTGATATACATGGAATGATGGATTTATAAAGAGACTTCATTAACGGGAGCTTTAAATATGATCACTTATTTAACTGATGAAGTCTAATTAGGCAACAATTCAAACATAACTGCTACATTTTTGACAGTGTTAGAATTTATTACAGTGGCGGAACTATCACTCGAAATTTTGTTATATCCTTCATACAGCCTCCTAAACAACGCCATGGCTTTCCTTCTGACTGGAGGTTTGATTTGAGGGTCAGTGCCAGTTCTAATACTGACTCTACCATAGCCCAGCAAATATTTGAAGCTTCACAGATACAGCTTTAAATCTCTTCTTCTTCTACAGTATTTGTACCTCCAATGCTTTAGTTTCCTGTATTCTCTATTCTGGCTCTGATTTCCTGAATAAGAAAAAAGTTGGCTCACTTATATATCTTGTATAACAATAGTCAATGAAATATATTTTTATAAAAATGCATCTTAAAAATAGGGTCCCTCTTTCAAAGCCAGCTGCTGATCATTTATTTAAAAAGTAATATCATCATAATTAATGAAAGAAATGTTATTTTAACTTTGATCATTTATAAAAGAATAAAACAGGATAAAAATTCCATGAACTATATGGCTTACACATGTCTTCTTGAACATTAATGATAAGAATATGGGAAATTAGAAAATAAAGAGTGAAATACTTTAGTTCTTTCCATTACAATATGTGTATAATTAATGCAATTGATAAATGTTTATATCTTGCCTTTTCAAAACTGGCTATATATAATGTGTGTGTGTATATATATGTCATAAAAATTATACCTCTTCACCTAAAATAAATTAGTTTTTTTCTCTAAGTTCCCCCCTCCTTCTATAGACAAGTTATTTGACTGAGCCTGACTTTTTTATTGTTGTACTTTATGTTATTTTCAGCCTTTTATCAACATATACTGTAAACTTGCAAATTATTTTAAATCTTTGCAATTGTATTTATTCAAGACAAAAAAGAAAAAACTGAGTCAAACATTTTTGGAAATAGTAATGATGCCGATCCCAATATTTGCATTTTCACTGAATTTGTTTGCAATTTTTTGTAGACTCGTTGTTAAAATCTCTTTTTCACACAAAGATGAATGTATTGTGTAAATGCTTAACACTAGTACAGAATTTTATACATTATTTATATCTGAAGATTTTTTTAAAGTTGTTATATATTTAGTACTTGGACAAATTGACTCTTTAAGCTACTTGACATTCAACTTAATGTCACTGGTAGCCTGTCCTATCAGGATTACTACTAAAAGAACATTTAACTAGACACTTCACATAATATCCTAAAAAGTCACACTAAATCTTATTTCCTGAAAGGACTAACTATAAAGCATGTTTAAATCTGCATTTTTAATTCCATAAGTCTGTTACTCCAGAAGAACAGAGATGAAAGTTACAGGAAAGGAAGGATTTCAAATCCTTCAAGAAAAATTGAAACTAAAATTACATTATTTTCTAGATTAAGGATAATATATACAGAACTCTCAATAAATATCGTAAAATAAATAAATCAGACCTATTGAACAAATTTGATTAAAATGTTAAGATATATAGACTATAATGTTACATTCTATATAACAATTTCATTAATTAGAAGATTTTCTACTTGGTTTTAATAAATCAATTCTGTATGGAAAGCACTAGGGAGAACTGCCTTAATAATCTATGCATGTGGTACAAGTAGCCAGGAAATTAAATTACTCATAAAGTTAATTTAAGGAAATAATTTTCTGAGCCTGAAAATAAGCAACACATTAGACAAATATCAACATATTGACAAAGTAATCATTATATTAGACAATGTTAAAATCTGTTTTAAATTTTGAGTGGGAAGAGGTAAGAAAAAATAATGGCAAATGTAAATAAATATATATTATTCAAAACTATTGAAGAAATAAAGTATTTCTTCTCCTATCAGATCATAGCAAGAGCCATGTGTTATGTCTGAGGTGTTATAGTTTATAAAATACATCAACTAATGGTGCATGGTGAAGATCGTGACCAATGTAGTAAAAGACTAGAAAATCATATTAGTTGGAACTAAGACTTTTACATAAAAAGAGAGAACCAGATAAATATGAATAACATTACAGGCTTCTTTTACTATATTCAGCATTAGATATTTGTTGATCTTGTGAAATTGAACAAATTACTTCATCATTTGGAGTTTTCAAGTTACCTAAATGTTCTTTGTAAAATGATGCCTACATCACAGGCACACGAAGAACACAGTTGTCACCCAAGAAATCTTAACCTTCTTCACATTTGACTGAAATATGAAACCTACCTGACTGAGAACTAGAAAAGATAGATTTGGGCATGAGCTGCAATGATGTACTGTAGAACTTGGCAAAACATTCTCAGTTAACTACATATAGAAAATGACTTAATAAAATTGTTTTAGAGGTAAAAGGACAAACTTTAAGGGGTTTAATTTTTTTTTCAGAAAGAAAATGGAAGTCTTAGAAAAAACTTAAATTACTTTCTAGGGACAAGTATACAGAGAGAATGGGAAGGAGAAAGAAGATATATGCTCATTGTAATGGGAATTCACTATTTCTAGTTAGATTTGGGATTTATGAATATTAATTTGGAGGGAATTAAGATACATAAAGGAGTGATATTAAGGTGTCTTTTCAAATAGAAGCAGCTTCATATTTCTTCCCACGTAGGAAAAGCAAAAGGTAAGGGAGCCTGGCTGATGTGGCTCACTGGTTGAGCATTGATCCAAGAACCAAGAGGTCACTGGTTTGGTTCCTGGTCAGGGCACATGCTCAGGTTGAAGGCTCGATCCCCAAAAGGGTGGTATGCAGGAGGCAGCCAAATCAGTGATGTTTCTCTCATTTTTTTCGGCAGCTGATTGATGTTTCTAACTCTCTATCCTTTCCCTTCCTCTCTCTCTCAAAATTAATAAAATATATATATTTTTTCAAAAGGTAAGGGAGACCCATAAAGAGAAGATGTGGTGGGATGAATTCAGTTGAGACATAGCTAGAAGAAGATAATAAAAGGAGGGCTTTACCCTTAGGAGTAATGGTACACTCCTAAACTGTGGCCATGCTGATTTAACTACCATATTAATATCACACAATATATAAGGCTATATGTATATATCTCCTTCTAAACTAAGAGGAAAATCCCGAAAGTGGAATTGTCCCATCATGGTTCTATCATTTTGTTTTATTATTCAGTGTATGTACAATCATCCAGTAATTTTTGTTTTTAAGTAAGCTGTTCTATTTTGAAACTATAAGGAATAATGTCATCACCACAAAAGATTATTTTTATTGTAAATTATATATTTAAACATGCACATATCTACATTTACACAATTATTTTATCAAAATGACTTACAAGTCTAAACTAGGTATAATAAATGTTCATTACTTAGATACAGAGATTTGTATCCTATATAATAAAAGCCTAACATGCTAAGTGTCTAGCTGTTTGTTCTATCATTCAACCACTCGCTATGACGTGCCCCTACCACCAGGTGCAGGCACTCCGACCAGTAGGTTAGCTTGCTGCTGGGATTCAGCTGATCTGGACTAGGCGAAACGAGCTGGACATGCCCTGGAGTCCTCCCACGGTCCCTCCCCACCCCGATTGTGCACCAGTGGGGATGTTGGAGAGCTGATTTTGTCCCCATCTCTGCAGGCCAAGCCGAGGGACCCCACTGGTGCACAAATCTGTGCACTAGGCCTCTAGTAGTTTCTCAAAAGAATAACAATGTTAAAATTGCAAATATTTCTGGTAGTTCTAGTAACTGTAGGCATTACATTTCCATGCTGATGTTCAGAGAGGGCTCCCATCCAATCATGAAAAATATAATCATATAGAACATCAAAAAGTAAGCTGTAAAAATAGACTGAAGCTTAGAAAAATGATTCCAGTTTGATGGGCACCCTTATTACCCACTTCCCAAACCCAGATCTGAAAACTAGGACACTAAAGGAAGGTACAGAAAATGAAGGTTAAAGGGTTTCATGACAATACAAATAAGTAAAAGCAAGGATATTCTAAGAGTGGAAGAATTGTTTGTAAAATAGAACTTTAAGATATATTTAAATCACATAAAATAATCAACATTTTATGGGAAATTACTAGACTTAAGGTTTAGGAACTTTAGATTATAACTCTGATTCAGCTGTTATTAAATGGGGGACCTATTGATAGTCCTTAAAGGTGTCATAATTTTTATTCTTTATACAATGCAGGGATTGGATTAGTTTATAACTAGGATTTCATTTGACTTTGATAGTATATCATTCTAAAGAGTATTTTATGACTTCTTTTTTATCTAGCAAATATGACATGTTTTTGGGGGTTTTTTGACAGTTGCTAATGTAATAGGGATTCGAGGGAAACTCATTGTCCACTAAACCCCCAGTGCAGAGGCGATGAGTGAGTGGCAATCTCTGTACAGAAATCTCTGCACAACAAAGAGCTGTAGGTTAGTTCTGACATCCCTCCCCTAGTAAAGTCCTCAGAGAGTTATGCCAGCACTTTTATTTAGTTTCAAGGATGAGAAGACAACACTCAGCACGAGGAAAAGACACCTTAAGACAGTGATGGCGAACCTTTTGAGCTCGGCGTGTCAGCATTTTGAAAAACCCTAACTTAACTCTGGTGCCGTGTCACATACAGAAATTTTTTTGATATTTGCAACCATCGTAATACAAAGACATATTTTTGATATTTATTTTATATATTTAATGTTGGGGTCCAGTGTAAGCTGACAAGGTCCCTGCACCTGAAGGGGCTTGCAAGGCTGGGACCCTTACCCACATAATTTTCCCAGACTTGTTTGGATGGCGGTTATAAGTAGAATGAGAGCAACCTTTGTAGAAAGAGAACAGCCTTTCATGGATTACCAAGAAGTCTGTAACTATTTACTGAGATATGCTGTACTGAGAATTTGTCCTTCTGTTCTGTCCCTCCATTAGAGATTAAGAGGAACAAAGAATACATTCCTCTTGACAGACCTCCTATTCAGTGTGTTATGTATAAGTAGGATTGTATAGCTAATAAACTTGCTTCAGTTCATGGCAATGTTTATGAAAGTGTACATAGGATCAGTAGGAGGGCATTTGATTAAGCTGGTATCAGGCATAGAGCTAGGAATCAGAATTCTGAAATCAGGATCAGATATATTTTTTATGGATTAATGTGATGAACAAACTGGGGTGGATGGTCAAGGATGAATGCATAGAGATCAGTAAGGATCATGGAATAAACTATGAGACAAATTATGTTGCAGGTCCGTTGCACAAGCTTTTTTTTTATTTTTAATAATGTATTTCCAGGGAAAACAGGGCATGCTGTGAAGAAAGCTTCCAGTTCCACAGGGTTGAATATTAAGGAAACTAAGAACTAAGGGCATTTTTTTTTTATAATTGCCACTTGTGACTGTTATTTTTAAAAAATATACTTTGAACCTATGTGAAACCCCTTGGGGTATATATATTTTGGGTATTTTCTATCAGTTTTTTAGTGATGAAGTCTTTTGATTAGGTCTTAACCAAATTACATTTTACTAGAGGCTTGGTGCACAAAAATCATGCAGTGGGGTGGGGGGGGGGTTTGTCCCTCAGCCCAGCCTGCACCCTCTGCAATATGGGAACCCTCGGAGGATGTCCAACTGCTTGTTTAGGCCTGATCCACGGCAGTCAGACATCCCTCTCATGATCTGGGACTGCTGGCTCCCAACAGCTCACCTGCCTGGCAGCCTGATCACCCCCTAACTACTCCCCTGCTGGCCTGATTGACACTTAACTGCTCCCCTAACGTCCTGGTCCCCTCCAACTGCCATTCCCTCATAGACAGGTCACCCCTAACTACCCTCCCCTGCCAGCCCGGTCACCCCCAACTGCCCTTTCATGCCAGCCTGGTTGCCCCCAACTGTCCTCCCTTGCTGGCCCAGTTGCCCCCAACTGCCCTCCCCTGCTGGCCATCTTGTGGCAGCCATCTTGTGATGTCATGGGCACGGCCATCTTGTGACCACATGGGGTGGCCATCTTGTGAACACATGGGGGTGCCATCTTGTGCGAGGGCATGATGGTCAATTTGCATATTACCTTTTTATTATATAGGATGGTATTCTACATAGGCGCCTGCCCTGTACTGCTTCCTGAGTTAGAGGTAAGATGACTTGTCCCTTTTCCACTGAATTGGTTGTTGTTGAAGATCTATCTGCTCCCAATCTTCATATAACAAAGTTTCCAAATCATTGTGTATGAATCTCAATTACTTCATACTGAAAAGAGAAGAGAGGATTTCTAGGTGATTCATGAGCAGTTTATTTGCTTGGACAGCATGCCAGTTTTACAGGGGAATTTTTTTTTTCTCCAGAAAATAATTAATAGTTAGTTTCAATGTATGTACACCCAGTATATCTGAGGTCCACATCTTCTGCTTTCAAGAGCCACATCTTAATTCAGACATTGAAAAGCATGTAAAATAATGTAACCTGTGCTAGCCTGTGCACAGAAACAAAGGGGGAAAAAGACCAAAGGACTTGATTAAATTTTCATAATATTGCCCTGGACCTTCTTTCATTAAGAATATTTCTCAGAGTGGAAGATATTGTCTTAGAACCAAGTTTTAAATTCTTGTTTATGTCTCTTACTGCAATAGTCACATCTCATGGCTAATGATTTACAATTAAAAGATCCTCAGATAGTAATACTTATGATATATCATTTGAATTAGTCTCAGAGTAATTTAGGAATTCCATGGACTGGTAACTTTGTTGACTCCATTATGCACAGTTGAGAAAATGGTTCTATATAAGCTAAAGATGACAAAGATTGCTTAGAAGAGAATGCTGTGGAATCAATCAAGTCCACAATCTGTTTTCTTAAACATTTGCTGCCAAAGCTCAGATTAAAAAAAATAAAAGTTATAAAGGAAATATGATGCATAGCCAGTAAATTATTTGATACCCCTGGTGGATTCTAGACAAATATTCCATCATCACACACATTAATATTTTTCCAATGAATGTGTCTGGTTAGCTCAGATTTTGCTGCCAAACACCTTTACACCAATCTTAAATAAAACAGCTTTTGCTCTTTTTAGAGCTTTTTAGATTGGAGGAATTCAAATAAGGCATGATTGTTATAGTAGCATCTTACGATTTTTATTTATCTATCTCTAGACTAAGTTACCTAAAATTCAATAAACTAAAAAGAACTTATTTTGAATTCATTATCACAGTATTTTTTTTTCATATATCTTATAGGAGTTAAAATAGAAAGCTCAGGCATCATTTTCTCTGGAAAGCTTTTCTATAATATCAATGTGTGGCCTGGGCAGTTTCACCGCCTCCATATTCTCATGGCCTCTCACTGAGCACTTTCCACCTACCATCATAGCCATCTCTTTATGTTTGTGGCTCTCCATGTCAATCAGTTGATAGGAGTTTTCTTATGAGAACCATTCAGCAAAAGCAGGACCACTAGAAACAATTTACTTCATTTACACATGTTATGCTTTTCATTCATAACTTGTAAACTCACTAGAAACCAAAAACAGTTCAGCAAACATTTCTCTTTGTCATTTGTGACTGCTGAGCTACCGTGCTTGTTTTTCTATATATGCTAATTTAACAAAGACTTTATAAAGAGTAAAAGATATACTACCACTCGGGTTAGCAGCAACGTGTGTGTTTCATTTAAACTCTTGTTATAAAGATTTGCTCAGTATAAGAGTAGACCAGTTCACAAAGTGACCAATATACCAGTTTTAAAAGAAAATGTGTTACTTTCAAATACTTATTTTGATTGCCGCCATTTATGTTACATATGTACAATACTCAGACATATGTATTTAGTAATCTAATAAATTCAGAATGTCTTATGGGAATATGTTGGTTTACATTAATTATTGTTAAGTAATCTCTACAGACACATGTTCTATTATCTTATCTTTGTGCTTTCTAAAAATTATCCCAAGGATTCTTTTGCCAATATTTCAAACAGCATATCAACTTTAATTTGTCATTTATAATAGCTAGAAGTTCAGATTTACTATGATAGTCTTCTTTTCATTTACTAATTTATCATACTTGTCTAGTTTTTACTTTTTTCAGCATATTTATCCTACTTAATTTGTTATCCTTTCATCATAGGCTATTTATGGATGATATATAATTTAAGATATTCATGTTCATTATATAATACTGCCTTTTACTGCTTTGATCATCCTACCCCTTCATGCTAAAATTGTCTGTAGTCAGCAACCAAGGAAATATATTCCACTATTCCTTGTTAGAAACCAATATTTTAACATTTTATCTGACATAGGGTTGTTTCAGTGACTTCTTTTTTCAGACGTTTTGAGTATCACTTTTTTGGAATCTCAAGGCAACCACTTATAATGTAATTTGCCAAAACCACAGTAGTATATATGATTTAATTCTATATTCTATGGTGATTAATCAAAACTTTGGCATTTTAATTTGATGTGGTGTTAGAGCCCTATTGTTTGATTTTATATGTATGTTTTCTTGCAATTTTTATATCTTTGTTGAAATTCTCACTTTGATTATGCATTGTTCTCCTTACCTGAGTCAACAACTTTATGGCCATTACTTTGAATACTTTATCAGGTAAATCTCTTACCTCCATTTTATTAAGTATTATTTCTGGAGTTGTATCTTTGTTTTATTTCGTTTGAAACATAGACCTCTACTTCTTCCTTTTTCTTGATTCTGTGTTGGTTAATCTGCATTAAGAAAATACAGCCACCTCGCCAAAACCGGTTTGGCTCAGTGGATGGAGCGTCGGCCTGCGGACTGAGAGGTCCCGGGTTCGATTCCGGTCAGGGGCATGTGCCTGGGTTGTGGGCACATCCCCCGTGGGGGATGTGCAGGAGGCAGCTGATCGATGTTTCTCTCTCATCGATGTTTCTAACTCTCTCTATCTCTCTCCCTTCCTCTCTGTGAAAAATCAATAAAATATATTAAAAAAAAAAAAAGAAAATACAGCCACCTCCACCAGTATTCACCGTGTGGTCTCAGAATGTGAAACTTATCATTCAGACTGGCCCTAACTCTTCGTTGTTTCTCAAACCTTTGCCATGGTCCTTGCTGCCTTCTTTGCTGTTAGTGGCCCCCAGTAGTTAAGGGTGTGCCAGGACCTGTCAGAGCCCCACAGGGAAGGCTCTCAGTAAGTACTGTTGCTGGTCCGAAGTCCTTGTGCCCAGTGCTTTTAAAGGCCACAACTCAAACATCAGAGTTTGGAGTTAACAAAGGTTTATTGATTGAGAAAGTTCCAACAGAGAAGGTAGGTGCCCTAGTAGTATCTCAAATGTATCTTACCAAAGTATAGAGCTCAGGCTTCTTTTATGTCAAGGGAAGAGAAAATGGGAGGAGCAATGAGTAATTTATAAGTACAGACAGCTGAGCACCAGCAGGGTCCTAGAAGACCATGAAACCTCTTATTCCCAGTTTCTTGAGCTCAGTTGATTTGCATTCGGTCACCAGGCACCTGCAGATCTTGATAAGCAATTATTATTTTAGTACTTGTTTCCCCCATCTCCTCAGGAGAGGCATCTTCCAGCAAGGGACTGTTTTTCTGCAATCAGACCTAAAACAATATTCCTCTAATGATTAGCCTGCCTATATGCAAAACTAAGCAGAATCTTGAAGGCCCTGGGAACAAAGCAGGCATGAGCAACATGCAGTCAGAGAGACCTAGCCTTCCATTTGGTGACATACCTAGTTGTAGGCTGATTGGAAGCCAGATCCTCAGGGAGAGGCTGGGAGCTTGGTGTTTCTTCCATGCTGAATTCTAATAAAGTAGCCTATTAAGAACTAGAGGGATTCATGCAGGGATTCATGCATGGTGGGGTCTGGCAGGCCCACCCAGATCTGGGCCGATGGGGCCAGGCCAGCTAGGTGGAGGGTGGAGAGGCCGCGGGTGGTTGGCCGGCCCTGCCCCCTCATCGAACTCCAGGTGGAACTCCAGATAGAGGTGACAATTTGCATATTAGCCTTTTATTATATAGGATTGTTTCTTTGTTTCGTACACTCCTGTGGGCCTGTGAGCACCAGCCCCACTGGCCACCAGAACCAGATTACTAAGGGGTGCCTCCTCTGGGTGACAGCCTTAAAAGCCCAGGTGCCAACTGTGAGCGTAGACTCCTTCCTGGGAGATATTGGTGACTTGATGTGGGCTACAGGGAGAATATGGAGATAGTATCTGCTAGGAGGATCTCAATTTGTCCTTAATGAGGGATAAATTACAAGCCCCTCGGGTTACAGCTTTTAAGATATGTCCTTTCAGAGAAGGCTGGGTGATAGCATTTCTGTCGGCTCCCTCTATGCGGGGCCTGCGCAGGTAGGAAAGTGGGTCTTTGATATTCAGCCAAGACCCTTTCTTTTCTATAGTCTTTGGGTCTTCTCAATGCAAACTCTGTCGGCTTTCAGAGTTAGGTGTTTAGTATGTGGATGTCTTTAT
>NW_006292574.1:1171271-1189687 GCF_000327345.1 Myotis davidii | reverse complement strand
ACACAGGGTTTGAGGAAGTAGAGTTTCCTCTCACTTGTATGTTTCTCCCCATTTTGACATGGGAATTTTCTCATTCACCAGGCATGTAAGAATTGCTTAGCTAGTTCATGGATTTCTTCCAGAGGGAATTGTTCCATGTGCAGCTGTAGATCTGGTGTGTCCCTGTGAAGAGGTGAGTTAAGGAACCCCCCATGTTGCCATCTTAGACGAGAATATGTCTCTTCAATTTAAACCATCATTTCTTACAAAGTCTTGACTCAAACATTTCAGATCCCAGAGCTCAAAAGTAAGCAGAAGACATAGAAAGGTCTTTGGATGGATTCAACCACTTGCTAAAGACCAAGATGTGCAGATATTCTACAAGTATAGGGTGTGTGTGTGTGTTTTTCATTAAAACTGTTAAAATTTACTAAGCTTAACTGCACATTTCACTGAGCATCATATTGAAAACAGTAAAGAATATTCTCTAATGTACAGACTGATAAATAAAGAAAAAATATGTAATTTAGCAAAATTAATTACCCAACATAATTTGGCTTTTTAAATTTTTTTGAAGATAAGAGCAAATTAAGATATGTAAGACAGTAAAAAGAGTTTATGTTCTGGCCATATCAATGTCCTCTGGATCATTAAATAGTTTTACATGGCATTTTCTCACTGGAATATATTTCCTTTTCTGCAGTCTTCACTTGGCTAAATCCTAATAATGCTTTAAGACCCAGCTTAAATATACCTTTTCATCAGACTCTCCTCTAAGCTCCCTTTCTAAATTAGTAAGATGCTTCCATTTTAAAACAGATTTCTTAAGAGTGAGATACATGTAATGAGCCCTAAAACATTAGACCTGGACAGTGTTGCTCAGTGATTGATCATTTGACCCATGAACCAAGAGGTTGCCAGTTTGATTCCCTGTCAGGGCACATGCTGCATTGCAGGCTCGATCCCCAGTAGGGGCGTGCAGGAGGCAGCCAATCCATGTTTCTATCTCTCTATTCCTCTCCCTCTAAAAACACCCATAAAAATGAAACAAAACAAAACACCACTTTAGTAGTAGTAATGTTATTATCAGGATCAATCTTATATCATATAAAGTATAGGGTTTGGAGATCAGATAGTAGCATATTCAAATCCTGACTGACATGGCTTAGCAGTCTGCTCCTTGAATAATTTTCTTAAAATTTCTGCACATCACTTTTTTCATCTGTAAATGAGTCAGGGGAATTATACCTAATTCTGAAAGGCTTAACGTGGAAGACGTTTATGTGATGTTCAATAAATATTTATTCACACACACCCATTCTGCTGGCCCTCTCTATTATTTGCTTCAATTATTTAATTCGGTGCAGGAAAGTAAAAATTTGTAAAAGTTCAGTTTGCTGCCCACTGAGGAGTGGAAATAAGTATGTGCTTGAATATACTTTATGATGTGAATATTATAAAGGCTATGAGTAATCAATTTAATTCCACATAAATTGTAATCTGTTCTTCATAATCTGCAGAGTATGAACTTATAGAACAAGGTAACCCTGACTGTAGTTAAAGGGTAAAACTAAACTACAAAAGGGAGTTTAGTCTTAATGGGAAAGACATGATAAAATATCCACAAAAGAGCTCAATATAATTCTAGAAAACAAATGAAAATATAAGACAATTAAAATACATATTAAGACTATAATGTACATGGGCAATAACACATCAAAGTAATGCACTGTTGCAAGACTCTTTGTAAGACTACAGTTAGAGACTTTGAAGTTTGGTTCCTGTCTTTTAGCACAGGCATTATGTAAATTAAATGGTTTAGCAGAAGGAAAACAATTTGCTTTAGTAGTCATGATTATGAATCATGAAGATTAGACAGCGTCTTTGCATCTTTAACAGATTCAAGAAGAATTAAGAGTAGAGAACAGTTAGGAAAATCCTGAAAGGGCAAGTCAATGACAAAACTAAGGATATTTACTAATTTGAAGCTGATATCATGAATTTTAGGCAATCAACTTTGTGCAAATTGTCTTTTAAACAGTAAAGTTTAATGTTTAAGTAGGATAAATGATATAGATGATAAATGAAATAATAAAAAATACATGTGTAGCATTACCTTAAATATTATATCTTGCCTGAATGCTATGCTATATAATATCTATTCTGATAGCTTTTAACAATTCTCTCTCTCTCTCTCTCTCTCTCTCTCTCTTCCTGAAGAAGTAGTCATGTTGGGCAGGGATCACTTAGCAAACTTGTCACCTAAAGCAGTTAGTGTATTGACAGGGAAGAATTTTGGCTTAATAATTGGATACAGGTGAAAGAGAAGTAATGTCAAGGTCGATTCATTAGCAGTGATTATATGTCACTCCACAGCCCTTGTTTCCTCTTTCCTTGCAACATCTACTTAAAAAAAAAAGTAAAGAGCTATTTCGTTAGGAACCAAATGATAAGCAAAAGCAAATTTTTCATATTCTGAAGAGGAAGTTGAGCATAGCTAGTATCAGACTGCTGGAGATGACTATGTTGATAATCTTTTTTCTTTCCCACCTCTGGGACCCTCCTACCCCCCAAAAAGCTTCCAAAATATAGATCCTGATATAGGTGAAGTACACAGTTGTCTTCAATTTGGAACAGAAAGGTTCTTTCACTCATCATTCATTCATTCATTCATTCATCAAAGATTAAGCAAATCCATTCCCTGCTGGAGGGACTCAGTTTGTTGATCATATCCTGTGCACTGAAAAGTTGCTGGTTCCATCCCCAGTCAGGGCACATACAGAAGGCAACAGATCAATGTTTCTCTATCACATGGATGTTTCACTCTCACGTGATGTTTCACTCCTGTACTTCACACAGTCTTCTCTCTCCCATCCTCTCTCTCAGCATGTCCTCAGGTGAGGATTAAAAAAACAAGACAAGTTTAACAAATCCTGAGGGATCTGCAATTGAATAGGCCATCGACACACAAAGTTGCATATTTTAAATCAATGACCTTGCAACCTTTTCCTATTGGACTATCCAGTCCTCTGATTGATGAATGGATTTAGTTATATTGAAGCTTTATGTCCAGTATATCAGGTTGAGGTGGTGGTGTTAGTGAGGTGGTTAATAGTAGAACATCAATAATCAAGTTGGAGAAAAGAGCATTTTCAGCCATTACTAGATTTTCTCTGGTGTTAACACTTAATATGAGGTAGAAATACATAATTTGTATAAAAATACAAAACTGCATGGAATGATTTAAAAAAATAAATGATGTGCTTGATTGTTTATATGAATATATAGTTTCCCACCATTTGGGAAAAAATCCTGTGTTTCAAGTTGCTTACCTGGTACTTGAGCACTGGAATTGGCTAAAATATATTGAGGAAGTTATAATTATTTCAAAACAATTTCCAGTCATTTTCACTTCCAAACATTCTGTGTATAAGGACAAGAACATTACCCTTTACTCTTACAACCCATGCCTCATTTTCCTCTAACACTGAATTCTGGGCAGCCACAGTAGAAATCTACTGAGACTTCATTAAGAATATTAGCATAATAGATGATAAGGCCTTATAAGGCCTTGGCTATATTTTCACTGCTTCTATGCAGAATCTTGACCACATTATTCATTATAGCAGTTAGCACCAATAGAATTTTGACTAACTTTCAAAAAGACAGTCTTTTGGGTGGGCTAGAATTAAAAAAAATACTCCATCCATAACTTGTCTCAGCTTGATTCAGGGATCAGACACTAGGGAGTGAATCTCCATGTAGATCTTGGTTCCACTTGCTGTCTCACCCATCTTTTGTGTGGTGTACACACTGACCCACCTTGCCAAGGGATCCTTGGTATCCTCAAAGATGCTGTGTGGAAATTTGGAAATAGCAACTCCATTTGCATATGCTATTTTCTTGCCAAAAATGAGTTAAACCTCATTTAAAGTGTTAATAACAAAATATACATTCTAGGAGGTAATTGAGTACATTACAAAAATTTACTAAAAATTAAAAAAAAATCCTTTAAAAACCCTTATTCAATGTGACTTTAAATATATAAATCTTTTCAAGCATTTTTTAAGTAAAATATTACACACAAGCAGAATAAAAGTAAAAGAGAACAACAATAACTTAAAGTGTACTTTTATTCCTGCTCTGGAAGCTAAAAATAAAATAATTGCTCTGATACATTTAAGTTCAGATATGTTTTAAAAACACTATTGTATCACAATTTTCTGGAACACATCAAGGGCATAAAATGATAGTCATCAGGTTCACAGTAAAATCTATTCAAAAGTTTCCACAAAACTTACAAAGATATTAGATATTTCAATAACTAACTGATGCAATAAGTTTGAACTTTATTTCTAAATTTCCTATCAATGATTTTTGAATGTGGATATGTATTTCGACAGATGCTATTATACCCCTCGAAAAAAATATAAGAAAAATCTTTCTCTAGCCATAGATGCTTCCACCAGAGGTGGAGTCAGGAAAGCAAAGGTGTGGGGCATTATGAAGGGGCATGTCAAAATTTCTGTTAAAAAAAAATAAGGAGGGTATTTTGTACATGACAGGGCTCCAGTTCACAGGAGATGATGTTCTTGAGTTCAATTATCTCCCTGAACTGTATGTTAACATCTTGACTTAACATCTGTCCTTGTCCTCCCCCTTCTCTAGACACACACACACATAAACACACATTTTATAAATTAAGATTTCTGACAGTATTATTGTAGCTTTCAACATCATCTAAATAATATAAAACCTCTTTTCTAACCTATGTTCTTGCCATATGGAACTGGCTCTTTACGTAACATTAGGACTCATAATATCTCAGCTCTGCTTAGTGATGAGCGGTTGGATATATACACTTATTTTTGCTTATTTTAAATTCTAGCTTTCTAATCTCAGTGGAGTAACACTGAAGTATGTAAGAAAGGTTACCCCAGCCAGACTCCGTACTGTATTATGAAATAAGCATACTCAATTCTGTATTGAAAATATTTTCTTGTTTTCACAGTCATAGACTTTTTTTTTTTACCCATCTTCACTTTACAGGTATTTTTAAATTGGGGACACAGAACCCCAATCCCAATGTTTTGAGTCTGAGATGCATCAGGGACTGTTTCTGAAATTTTCATTGCTCATCTGGAAATTTGACTCCATTTGTGGAAGGAAATGCGTTTAATAAGCTTTATCACTGGACAACTCTCAAAATATTTTAATGGAATTCACTCTTTGTTACACAAATGCTAAAACATAAGGATTGAGTAAAAGTAAGGTATGCAATATAGAGAAAATCTTAGTAACTATTAAAGTATAAAGTTGAGAAACAAAGCCTCTCATTTGAGGAGGTTTTACAACCTCTGTATCTCTCAGGACATACAAAGAACATTTAGCCAGTAAGAGTAAGGATCGAGTGTCAGCCTGTCAGACATCTATAAATCACAGTTAAGTTGGTTGCTAGTTATGAATGCCTTCCCTGGCATTCAATTCCAGCTCTAAGCATGTCAGGAAGAAGTATTAGTATTCTGACCCAGAGGTCTGGAGCGTTAGACTTGCCTGATGGTTAAGCTTACATATTAATATAGGGTGTACCTTTGTTTGGCTCAAATCCGTCTCCCTTGAAGCACAATGCAATTATTTTCCTTGCCAGTGTTTCAACTGGAAGGGCACACTCTACTTGTTCAATTCTCCCTGAAGTTCACGAAGGCAAATGATGCAAAAATAATGAAAGGAATGCTTTAGGTAGTCTTTTTATTTATTTTTTTATGGGCTCTCTGGATACTGCAGAGGAGATGGGCTCCAATATTACAATTCAAAACCTGTATGTTAAATGTCCCTGACTTTGTTAGCATTGTAAACTCTGGTAATGAGCTCTTTCAACTGTGCTACCTGTGTTCCCCTTTACAGGCATGAAATTTCATTACATTTACATGTCATGATACCTCCCCACACCACCTCCCGGTAACGTCAACCTGCCTTCCTCTTTCTTTGGCTTCAAATGTTATTTACTCTGGAATGTCTGGATGATAACTGCATGCTATCGAATAGTTAAAATACCCCTGGTCAAGGTGCTCAGTTGGTTGATCTCTCTCTCTCTCTCTCTCTCTCTCCCTCTCTCCCTCCCCTCACCTTCCTCTTCCAGTCTAAAAATCAATAAATCAAATATGTTTTTAATTGTAGAAATAATTTATATTCTTTGGTATCATTCTGTACTATGGAAAGTGAGAGTTTAATCTATCCAAAACTCCAGTATGTTTCAAAGAGATGTGTTTAGATGAGATTCTATATAAAAAATAAAGTTTCAATTTACTGATTGTATACCAAAATAAGTAAGATATTCTTTGATATAGTTATAGAATTGGGTCGGAGATTTTAGGCAGGCTCACAACTGCAAAGTCCATGCCTATACTAAGACCAGTTTTCTTGCAGGTAGAAACCATGTTCTTTGATGAAGTTGCATAGGAAATTGTGGCTTGGTGAGATTTATTTTGGGTGGAAATAGAAGGCTGCCCCCAGGTTCCCAGTATCTCAGAAAAAGCCCAGCCTTGCCTTCATCAAGCCCAGAACAAAGACCAGTGTCCAGATATTCCATGCCAAATGAAAGCTTAGTCCTGTGTCTACTGTTGGCCCAGGCGGCTACTAGACCCATGTGGCTGCTACAAAACATGTGAAGGAACAGAGACAGTGGTGTATATTACCAGGGGAGAGAGAGAGAGAGAGAGAGAGAGAGAGAGAATCTTTGTTAGACCGATTATATTATTTCAGGTTTGTGAAGAACAAGGTGCTTTTTCAAAATAACCAATCCACTTCTCAATCTTTCACAGGCTTCTGTTGGGTCCACCCCCTCACCAATCTATTCCCTAGTCTTCTGAGGTTCCGTGTCCTGATCCAAACTGATCCTTTTCCCAGGCTAGACTGACAGGCCTCGATGGCTCCTGCTGTGCATGCCTGAACACGGAGTACCTTCCCCCGTGCCTTCTTGACTTCTATTGGGCAGGTGCCCAGCTGTGCAGTGTCCTCTGCTGTTTTTATTCCTCCCGGGTATGCCAGCTTCTGGGGATTAGGTCCCTAGGGCAGGGATGCCCTGGAGAGTATGTGAAGCTGTAACTTTCTATGGAAGCAAGCAGCCATAAGCTCCCTACTTTATTAGGCTTAATAATGACTGATTTTTTTGCTCATTTCCTTTATTAATATCTAGCTACCTATGCTAACAGTTTGACATTGTATATAGCTACAGCTCTTCACATTATTCTTAATCTGCAGCCCAAGTGCCCATCAGTAGATGAGTATAAGAAATGATGGCACATTTACACAATAGAATAGTATTCAGAATAAATAAATAAATAAATAAATAAAATCTTAGTAAAATTCCATTACATGTATTTTAAAACTAGAAATGTAGATGAGTCCTTGTAGGACTTAATGACAAATTTTCTCCTGGTGTTTGAACCTAAATGCATTAGCAAAAATACATTGCTATAAGACAGCGATTTTCAACCTTTTCCATCTCTTGGCACATATAAATTAATTATTAAAATTCTGAGGTACACGCAAAATATATTTTTGCCAATCTAATAAGAAATAAGTATAATTTTGAATCATTCACATCTGATAGCCATTGTTGTGTTGACTTTTGTAATTTTTTAAAATTTCACAATCTGAGAGAAAAAAGATCAGTGCCCTTGACTAAATAGTCAGGTATTGCATGTTTTAAAAACTCCTGGGGCACACGGGTATGCCTGCAGCAGCACACAGGTTGATAATTGCTGCTATAAGAAATGGAAATAAAGAGCAGGTCACAGATTACTAAGCACAAGTTTCTAGAATCAGAAAAAAAATGTTCAGAATGGCAGAGAACATACCTGAAGAAAAGTTACTTTGCAGAAGGAGAAGATACTAACAGTTTTAAGAATAAGCCTCAATGGAGGGAAACTATAAAATTACAAGGACTCTGCTATTAAATTATTCTCATTTGTTCATTCCCTCCTCTACCTCTCTTTGTGTCTGTTTCTGTCTGTCCCTGCCTCTGTTTCCTTCTCTCTCTCTCTCTCTCTCTCTCTTTCTTTCTCTCTCTCCAAACAGTAAACACACATACACACAATACACAGTACACACACACAAAATTCCCCTTTCCCTTATCTGCCACCTTGAAATTATTGAGGAATTTTATGAATCTTATAGTAACTTAAAGAGACTAAGTCCAAGTTCTTTGATATAACTAAAGCTTTTCACCTGTGACATGATTTATTCGCTTAATTCAGATCATCTCCCTTTGGTAAAAATTATGTATAATTATTAAAATAAAGTTAAACAATGCAGAGTATACTGTCATATCAAAATAAACATGGTTTACACGTGATCTGTCTAGACTTCTCTGTAAGCATGTATGTAGGTAGAAAAAGAAATAGCTACAAATGTAGGTGGTTAAGTAAAACAACAAAATATGTTTATTAAAATGGAATATAACATGTATGCTACATTTAAATATTAAATTTAATTCCATTTTATTTATAAAAATGTTAAACAGAAATTAAAACGATTGATTAACTTCAGATAATAATATTGAAACATTCATTTAAGATTAAGGAGATGATTGCAAGTATATTACTAAGTTAAAGCAATTATGTTTTAAACTACATTTTAAAAGTACATAGTATAAATTGACTCCTTGATATGAAAAACTGAGGAGATAGTAAATTACCATTCTTCCCAATTTTACCAATCACATTATTTTAAATTTTTTTTAATAGTTTGCCTGAGCCACTTTGGCTCAGTGACATCCTCTGGCCATATGAATCAGCAATTGTGCTGCTTGGTATTTACTCCAAGCAACTGAAAATGTATGCCTGGGCAAAAGCCTGCAGACAGATGTTTATGATGGCTTTATTTATAATAGATAAAACTGGGAAGCAATCCAGATGTCTTTGTGTAGGTAAATGGATACCTATTGTACATTTAGACAATGGGGTATTATTCAGTGCTTTTAAGAAAGGGCTATCAAGGCCTGAAAAGACAGGAGGAAACTTAAATGAATATGAGTGAGAGCAGCCAATCTGAAAAAGCTGCACCTGTGTGATTCCAACCACATGACCTTCTGGAAAAGGCAAAAATGGAGACAGTAAAATAGTCAGTGATGGCCAGCTTTTGAGGGGAGAGAGGAAGGATGAATAGATGGAGCACAGAGGATTTTTACATTAAAACTACTCTAGCCCTAGCCACTTTGGCTCAGTGGATAGAGCATTGGCCTGCAGATGAAAAGGTCCCGGGTTCGATTCTGGTCAAGGTCCAGTACCTCCGTTGCAGGCTCCTCCCCTGCCTGGCCCTGGTCAAGGCTCCTGCAGGAGGTAACCAATGGATCAGTTTCTCTCACAACGATATTTCTCTCTGTCTTTCCCTCTCTCTTCCACTCTCTCTTAAAAAATCAATGGAATAAGTGAAATAAGCCAGTCATAGAAAGATAAATACCACATGATCTCACTCATTTGTGGAATATAATGAAGAACATAAACTGATGGACAAAATCAGATAGAGACAGGGAACAACATAAACTGATGAACAAAAATAGAACCAGAGACATAAAAGCATCGAACAGACTGTCCAATCTATGAGGGAAGGCAGGGGGTGAGGAGGTAGGAGATCATCCAAAGGACTTGTATGCATGCATATAAGCCTAACCAATGGACACAGACAACAGGGAGGTGAAGGCATGGGTGGGGGGTTGGGGGGGTAATGGGGGGATAAGGACACATATGTAATATCTTAATCAATAAAGACATAAAAAACTATTAAAAATCAATAGAAAAGTATCCAAAGGTGAGAATTAAAAATAAATTTATAACGGTTTGTAATAATTACATTCAGCTTTTCAATCATATTTTTAGTTTTTATTTTTATTTAATAGTATTCAATTCTCAATGCTTACTTTTTAAACACAGTTCTTCCAATACTGCCTGAGTTCATTATTTTTCTTAATTTTTAATTGGTTTAATCTCTGTGTGTGTGTACTAGCTCATGATAATTATATTAGCTAGTTTTTCACATCTAAGAATGCTTTCATTGTGTTTGTTTTATTTATGCATAAACATTATCTTGTCTGGGTGTATCTTTAGGGCATATTTATAAACATTGTCTGGCAATTTCTAGTTCTGATTGTTATTTTGAAAAACTCTCAAGCTGGTTAAATTTCTCATGTTTTTTTTTTAAAAGGGAATTTAATTTTTGGCCTGTATGACAAAAGAAAATTTAGTCTATATTCTTAATTTTTAATATCTTAATGTGGATGTGTTATTGTATTGGTCATCTTCATCTACTTTCCTAGAATGATTTGTCCTTTTAAACCTTATATTCTGCTCTTCATTCTTTCCCCAAAATTTACCCTGAACTATTTTGAGGATCTTTTTATCAATTTTTAACAGATTTTTACCTCAGTGATAACAATTACTCTTATGTTGCCCTGTTATTGGCCTATATGTGTTATCTTCTAATTTTTTGATGTTTTCTGCTTTACGTTCACTTTTATTACCTAAAACTTTTCCAGTGTCATTATTTTTTCATAATGTTTATTATTAGTTTTGCAATGCTGTGCTTTTTATATCAATTAGTAGTTTTGCCATTTTTTCTTTATCAATCTATCATTGATTGATATATTCGTTTTTTGAGTTGACATATTTAATTTATGATATTATTGAAGTAGTCAGTAATGTGAAAAGTACTGGTGAGATAAATTATTTTGTTTCCAGGACAATGACATACTTTGTATTAGATTCCTAATACATAAATTTCATGTCATAGATGTTGAATTTCTAGATTTGGAGATAAATATTGACACTTTTATCAAAGCTGGTATTAACTCTTCAGGTAATTAATTAGAACCATGAGGATGTTCTTATCCTCCTTCTGCAGTATAGATCTACTGACAGTGTTCTTTGAAAATCTTAATCATGCTTTTGTTTTTATTCATAACATCATGCCATACTATTATAATATTGCATATAACATGTAATAGTATTTTAATTCAGTAGTCAACTAAGTTGTCATATTTTTTGCTCTTTAGACTTTAATAGCCCTGAACTTCCCCAAGACAGTTATGCACTTCCAGTTATATCTTAGTATTCTTCAGTAAGACACCACTGGGCATGAACACCACAGTCCATGGGCATTTAACTATAGTTTTCTACCCTGCATTAAATAAAAGTACTGGGTCAAGGAGGGAAGGAGCGAAAGAGAGACAAGAAAGAGATTGACTCTACATGACTACGGTTATGGGTGCCAAGTACCAACGTTATAGGTCAGGTTCATAAATTGGAAATTCTAGTCACAGTCTTGAGTCTGAAAACCACAGTGCAGGACAACAGGTAGAAACTCAGTTAGGATTTATCTGTTTTAGTCTTGGACAGAATTTCTTCCGTTCAGGAAACCTCAGTCTGTGTTCTTAAGACCCTCAAATGATTGGATAATGCCACTCACATTGTGGAAAGCAGTCTGCTTTACTCAAAGTATACTGATTATAAGTGTGGCTCACAGTTAAATAATTCCTCACAGAAACATCTAGAATAGCCTCTGACCAAACAACAAAGCAGCATCCCCTAGCCAAATTGACACAGAAAATAAACAGTGATACTTTCAATATCTGCATCTTAATAATGGTGCAATCTGGAGATAGTTTACTTCTCTGAGACTGTTTCCTACCACTAACATGTAGCTAATGACACATATATCACAGCATATATTAACTACTAGAGCAGGGGTGGGCAAACTTTTTGACTCGAGGGCCACAATGGGTTCTTAAACTGGACCGGAGGGCCGGAACAAAAGCATGGATGGAGTGTTTGTGTGAACTAATATAAATTCAAAGTAAACATCATTACATAAAACGGTACGGTCTTTTTTTTTTTTTTAGTTTTATTCATTTCAAATGGACCGGGTCTGGCCTGCAGGCTGTAGTTTGCCCACAGCTGTACTAGAGGCCCAGTGCACAAAATTCATGCACTGGGGACAGGGATGTCCCTCAGCCCAGGCTGCACTCTCTCCAATCTGGGACCCCTCGAGGGATGTCCGACTGCCCATTTAGGCCTGATCCCACAGGCAGTCGGACATCCCTCTCACAATCTAGGACTGCTGGCTCCCAACCGCTCGCTTGCCAGCCTGCCTGATTGCCCCTAATGGTGTCTGCCTGCCAGCCTGATCACCCCCTAACCACTCCCCTGCCAGCCTGATCGATGCTTAATTGCTCCCCTGCAGGCTCGGTCACCCCCAACAGCCCTCCCCTGCTGGCTTGGTTGCCCCCAACTGCCCTCCCCTGCAGGCCTGATTGCCCCTAACTGTCCTCCCCTGCAGGCCATCTTGTGGCCACATAGGGGCAGCCATCTTGTGTGTTGGAGTGGTGGTCAATTTGCATACTGGTGATGACTAATTAGCATATCAGGGCTAATTAGCATATCCATCTCTTATTGTGTTGGAGTGGTGGTCAATTTGCATATTGGTCATGGCTAATGAGCATATCCGGTTGTGACTATGAGGGTATTGTGACCAATTTGCATATTACCCTTTTATTAGTATAGATGATATATACATATATGTACTATGCATATGTAGAATATATACACATATAGTTTATAGATACCGAATCTATATATATAAAAGCCTAATATGCAAATTGTCCCCTCGAGATTTCGACTGGGAGACCGGAAGTTTGATCAATAAAAGCCTAATATGCAAATTGTCCCCTCGAGAATTCGACCGGGAGACCGGAAGTTTGATCACTCACTATGATGTGCGCTGACCATCAGGGGGCAGCGTTGAATGAAGGAAGGCCCGGGCCAGCAGCCAGAAGGCCCCAATTGTCCCTGATCAACAGCCAGGCTTACAGACCCTACCTGTGCATGAATTTCATGCAGCAGGCCTCTAGTGTATATATAATTTGTTTCTTTTACCTTCTTCTTACATTTACATTGAACTGCTACTCATTAGCTGTGCAGTCCTACTAACTTCTCCCTTATTACTCTTCAGCTTTCTCACCTGTGAAATGTAGCATTTTGGAATAGAAGTCATTGAATTCTGTTTTAGCTGTAAAGTTTAATCAGCCTATGGGGACACCACTTCAGTGACATTTGTTTATTTCATCATTCACAAAACTCCTAACTGATCGCTATATTCGTCTGTTGACAGAAGGAATGTTGCCATCATATGGCATTCATGAGCATGCAAAAGAAGGTCCTAATTTTTCTGTTAGTGGGAATAGTTTCAAGCCTGACCATCCACATTTTCTTATCTGGTTATCCTGGAGACTCAAGTCATACATTTCTGGGAAATAAGGTCAGTGCTCCAGAGAAAACATTTTTTTTTTTTAAATTTCAGTACAAATGTACTATCCAGGATTAGGACTGAGTGGCATGTTAGTTCTTTAGGATGCGCATGGAAATGTATGAACGTCAGGAAAATAATCTAAACTTTTCATAAAAGGGTTATACTGCAAATGCAATTGTTTACCACTTCTAATGTTTTCATTTATCTGATTAAAACATACCCACATAATCTCTCTACATTTATGCATCTAAATGAAATTGGCATTTTAAATAGACATGTTTAAAAAATTGAGGACTGGTGCCTACTTTATGTATTCCATTGGTTGGTTTTTTGTTCTCAGAGTTATTTTAGGTCTGACTAGACTACTGTGCTGATTTGGATGGTCAGTGATGGAATATCATTCATTGCCAATGCTTCTCCTAGGATTCCTCAGCCTGTTCCAAATCAGTATCTTTGTGTTAACAGCCAAGAGGGACATCAGCTTTATGAATAGGTTTTTCATGAGCCCACTTTGGCATCAAGTTAGAGAATGCAAACATAAAGGAAGCTTAAATGTGTAGATACTTCAAAGGTTTTAAAAATCTGTAAACAAGTTTTTATTTTCTGAATTAAAAGTATTTACACCCAGAGGAAAACACACCTAAGTGAACATACAAATATCCGCTTATCACTTTGTGCATTAGGTAACTATTTTTGCTGTTATTTTCCCTAAGCCAATATAAGTAATGTATCTGTCTTAGATGTGAAGCACTCTAGAAAAGTTCTTATGTCTTTTCTATGTTAATGGGGTCTAGTGAAGTATTATACAAAGGGGACCACTTAATGAAATAAATGCTTTGTGATGATAGAAACCCTAAATTCTTCCAACTAAACAACATTGAATTCCACTTCTTTCAAAGGCAATTTGTGCCCAGAGTGAAAACATATCTATAAACATGTAGAGTTCAAGATTATTTTCTTCTTGTGTGAATTAGCTTTTGTTTGTGATGCTGTGTGCTTACATAATGCCAGGTTTTAGAAAAAAAATCTGTATTGTTGAAAGTATTACATGTCTCCTTTTTCACCCCCTTTGACCCCTTCTATCACACTCCACCCCAGCTTTCACCACCCTATTGTCTGTGTCCATGGGTTATGGAAATTAGCATACTTATTTCTTTGATTGATCTCTTCACACCCACCCACCCACCCCGCCTTCCTTCTGAGATTCCACATTCTGTTCTGTGCTTCTATGTCTCTGGATCTATGTCTCTTAATAAGTTTATTTCATCCATTAGATTCCACATATAAGTGAGATCATATGAAACTTGTCTTCCTCTGATTCGCTTATTTCACTTAGCATAATACTCTCCAAGTCCCTCCATGCTCTCTCAAAGGGTACGAGATCCTTCTTTTTTACTGCTGCATAGTATTCCATTGTGTAAATGTACTACAGCTTTTTATACACTCATCTACTAATGGGTACTTTGGCTGTTTCTAGATCTTAGCTATTGTAAATAATAGTGCTGTGAACATAGAGGTACATACATTCTTTCTGATAGGTGTTTCTGGTTTCTTAGGATAAATTCCTAGAAGTGGGATCACTTGGTCAAATGGCAGTTTCATATGTAATTGTTTTAGGGAACTCAATACCATTTTCCATAGTTGCTGCACCGGTCTGCATTCCCACCAGCATTGTACTAAGGTTCCCTTTTTTCCACATCTTAGCCAGCACTTGTCATTTGCTGATTTGCCATTGGTAGCCATTCTGACAGGTGTGAGGTAATACCTCATTGTCATTTTAATTTGCATCACTCTGTTGATCAGTGACTTAGAGCATTTTTTCATGTCTCTTGGCCATCTGCACAAGCACTTTGGAAAAGGCTAGTTTGTTTCTTAATCAGCAATTCTGTTGCTAATGCTACAGTTTGCACAAGCGTTGAAAAGTTGAGTTGTGAGCAAACCAAATCTTCACTCCTAACAAATTGTTAATGAACTTCCACAAATTAGTAAGCATTAGTCACATTGTGAAAAACTGGTAAAATGGAAGAAAAGTGGCTGTAAAAATATCCGAGGTAATTGTTTATTGAAATTAACAAGGTACAATGGTGCTTCTTTTGCAATGTATTTGATATTTGAACTGCGTGAATTATTTCAAGTTTTGAAAATATTTTTTGTAATTCTCATTCCAATAATCTGTTCTTTTATTCCCATAAGTCTCATGAAAAATATTAAGAACATTGAAAAAGTCAACACAAATAATTTTTTGTTAGCTCAGGAATGAAAAAATAATACATTACAGTTATCTTTTATTCCAAATCTCTGTTTTCAGGAATTCAAATAGCAGTGCTTCTGTGAGTGATTTTATTTATCAGAATTTATTGAATTAAGCAGTGGCTACATATGCTTAGTGATAACCTACTTGTTCCAAGAATAAATTAACTTTCCATAAGAACAATCACCCTCTGCTAAGGAATACAGATTATTTCATATTTGTGCATAATTGTATTGATTCTGTTGGTAGGGACCCCATTACTCAGCCCTTGCCTATTCATTTTGTGAGGGACTAGAAATTGAGGAAAAGCAACAATTTATTTGCTGTATTCTCTCCCCATTACGCAAGAATATTTTTATATGTGAGTTGCTAAGTTTGGCAGAGCTTGCTGTTTTCTTTGAACATTTTTTTTTCTGAGGTAAAACCATCAGTATAATTTAGAAGGAAAATAGATTTCAGTGTTTCAATTTAGAAATAACAGAATTGGATGACCTGAATGAAATGGAAGTCCCATCTATGAGGCTCTAAATATGCTGGAGCAAAGGAACAAATTAATGTTTGCAGATAAATGAGGGGCTTTCTCCACATATCAATAGGTGTACTCCATCTTTTGTTGGGACAATGTACAACCAAGAAAAAAAAAAAAAACTCCTGGGAGCTTTGGATAGAGTGGCCATATAATTTAGGATTAAGCTGGAAAGGAGAGCTTTATTAATACATAGAAATAAGCCAGAACTGCCAACTGGTCCATGTTGTCTTTCCTGTAGGCAACTAGGAGACTCAGGGACATTTGGAAGCCTGGCAGTGAGATGCACAAATGCCATTTGTACCACAGACTAGCCAGGGGTGGGCAAACTTTTTGACTCGAGGTCCACAATGGGTTCTTAAACTGGACCGGAGGGCCGGAACAAAAGCATGGATGGAGTGTTTGTGTGAACTAATATAAATTCAAAGTAAACATCATTACATGAAAGGGTACGGTCTTTTTTCTTTTTTAGTTTTGTTCATTTCAAACAGGCTGGATCCGGCCCGTGAGTTGTAGTTTGCCCACGGCTGGAGGAGGCACTCAATACCTGCCTTTTAGGTTCAGCACAGGGGTTTAATTTGGGTTGACTACAGTTAATTCTGGGCTTCACCACTTCCTAGGTGTTCAACTTCAGTCAAGTTATTGAACCTCTTTCTACGTCAAACTTCTTACTGAATCATGGGGATGAGGATAGGACCCATCTCCTGATATCATGCAGCAATTTTGTAAGATTGTTTACATAAAGCACGTAGAACAGTGCAAAACATCCATTAGTGAATCCACAATAGTTACCTCTACCAGAACACTTTTTGTTGGTGCTTGTGTTATTATTGGTTACACTTCTGCAATGAGAGGTTTAGAATGAGAATCTAGGATCTAAGACCTCATAATGAATCTCTGCTTTCACTTTTACCACTGTCACTGTTCCACTATTATTTACTAGGACTTTCTCTTCACTCCAAAACAGCCAGAGTAAATCTTTTAAAACTTTCCAATGCCTATCCATCCTACATGAAGCAAAATCCAAGTCTTGATCTACAAGACCTGTGTATAAAAACTAGACCTAGATATCTATTTTCTTATTCCTCTTTTCCTGGCTTATCCCTGCACATCACACCATGTCTTAGAGCTTTACAAAACTTGCTAAGTTCACAGACCTACTGGGCCTTTACACTTGAAGTTCTCTCAGACTGGCACTCTCTTCATCAGATCCTCAATATAATCACTACATTCAGGTCTCTGATTTAATTCCCATCTGAAAAAGGACTTCCCTGAGCTCCTTTTTGACTACGGTTTCTTTTTCTGCTTTATTTTTCTTTGGGACATGTGCCACACTATCCAATATTATGTATCTGTGTATTTTCTGTCTCTAGTGGTAGAATGTAAGTTAGTTTTCCAAATAAACTATGCAGTTTTTCAAGTGTGCTAGAAAAAGTCGTTTATTCGAGGAAAGTATAAGTAATTTATATGGGAGTTTTTTCATCACATGCAGCAAAGCTGTTTGAACCCTCATCCCAAATCACCCGCATTGCAAATCTGCTTCCTCATACGTTGTTGAGCATCATGTTCAGAGAACTTGGGACATGGTTGATGCAATAGATATTTGTCGTCTCTGCCAGCTAAATGAAAATGGCAATTAGCTCCGTAATAATTTTAAAGGTTTCAATAAGCCCAACAGGCATTTTAATAAGATGCAATTATTTTCCACCAGGTCTTCCGTGTTGAAAATCAGGACTTGGCTCCCAAAGGAGAGAAAAGCAATGAAATGTAGTTGATTTAAATGACTCTCTACTGAAAATTGCTTTTCCTCTCACTGTCTATCTTGCAGACTTTAGGGAAAAAAATAAGTAAAACTAAAAAGTACAATATTGCAAATTTAGCAGAACAAAGACACTTTTAAGGTTGAGACTCAAGAGGCTAATATTTTTTTTTCAATGGACCATCTTCTGGTTATTGGTTCTAATATTGCCCAGTTTAGGGTTATTGGATATTACCATCTGTTGTTTGTTTGACAGTTTGTGGGAGAAAAACAAAACATTCACTCCAGTGTTTCTTGAGTACACATTTGGAAACCATTATAAATATTTGTGTTCTGGCTAGTGAGCTCAAGAGAGACAGCAGCATTTTCATACTGAGTAGCTGTCTGTCAGAGAGCACATGTCAATGATAGTGCTAATGTAGACATCACTCTCCTATTAGAGAAGACACTGTCATCCAGAGGTGAACTGGCTCTCTGGCCATCTGCTACCACAAGGCATTTCCTGGCATCCATTCCCTACAACACATGTATTCCCATATGTGCGCTTGGAACCCCGCTCCTGGCATGTCTAAAAGTCCAACCAAAGTCTTCTTAGTGTG
>NW_006292574.1:1136680-1171253 GCF_000327345.1 Myotis davidii | reverse complement strand
AGCAAGTTGGTTTTGTTTCAAGAAACAAATTCTGGAGACGACTTGTGTTTGTAAATCCTGAGTCTGCGTTCAGGGTCAGTAGAAAGGAATGCTACCAGTAGTTACTTACACCTTCTACGGAAGGAAGGGTGGTCATATACTTACTTTATATCTGCTTTCTATGGTACAAATTAGCCTATATTTTATAATTTACCAAATGGGAAAAATGAGGACACTTCCATGTCTTTCTCTTATGTTTTTACTGTGGATTTTAAGATTGTGTCCTGACATGCTTAAAATCTTGTGGACTACTTGTAAAATACCATTGAAAATTATGGCTCATACTTGACTTTTTTAACCCAACATTGCCATTTTGTTTTTAAATGTAAACCAAATTGGATTTTATAAATCCCTTTATTCCATATTTTATATACATGCCTGTGATGTTGCATAATGCTTCAATAGATCCAAAACTGCTTGTTTGGGGGAGGCTAATCTCCTTTCAGTGTTTTGTCTGTTTCTGTTGTGTCTTGCCATTTTATATTCTATTCATACATCTACCATTTTAAATGTGGGTTGAATATGTTAACTTTGACTAACTTTGATGTGATTAGTCATATTTTTAATAAAGTATCTATACAAACAATAGGGTAATATGGTAATTAGACGGATATCTTCTGGACGACCATCTGGATGTCCTTCTGACAAAGCTGGGCCCGGGTGAAGCCGCCTGCCCACAGTCCCCTGCGGCTGTGGCCAGCCTGGGTGAAGCTGGCCCAGGTACTGTCTGCCTTTGGCCAGCTGGAGGAGGAAATCCTGGGTCCCAGATGTGGGGCCGAAGCAGAGGTGGTTAGGGGCAATCGGGCCAGCAGGGGAACAGTTAGGGGTGATTAGGCAGGCAGGCAGAGGGGTTAGGGGTAATTAGGCAGGCAGGCATGCAGGCAAGCAGTTAGGAGTCAGCGGTCCTGGATTTTGAGAGGCATGTCCACCTGCCAGTGGGATCAGGCCTAAACCGGCAGTCGGACATCCCCCATGGGGTCCCAGATTGGAGAGGGCCAGACTGAGGGACCACTCCCCACTGCACAAATTTTGTGCACCAGGCCTCTAATATTAATATAAGGAAGAATTTCCACAAAATGATATAGGGTGATTGAAAGCTCTCACATATCATATCTACAGATTGATTGATCATCTTATTTAGTCAGTAAACATTAATGGAGTCTATAATAAGGAAATTAGGCTCTCTGCTGTCTCTCTTCTAGGCTCCTGTGATACAAATATAAGAAGATAAAGTCTCTACCATAAGGGGGTAAACATTTTAAACACTAATGTAAGGGCATACAGAATGAATAACTAACTCTATAAAGATATCAGGCAATGTTTTACTAGAGAGGGATACTCTGTCATGGAATTTGATTCTCAATTGAAAGCTGTACGTTCTCACTGAAAATTTTAAAACTGATGTTATGGTGGACTTAGATGTTCAAGAAACCACTGAAGATAACAGGCTATAACAGTAGGGTCTAATATATTATAGAGAATACTAGAGGCCTGTTGCATGAAGAGATTATTGCAATACGCCTTCCCTTCCCTTGGCTACTGGCACCAGTGCTTCTCTGGCACCTGGGACCCAGGCCTTCACTCTGGCTGGGCTCCGGCCAGAGTCCCCCCTCCCTCCCCCCGCTGTAAGGCTTCACTGCTCCGCTGATCCCGGGGTCGTGAGGTTCCCTGCTCGGTTGGCTTCGGGGCCATTTGGCTTGGCTCTACTGCTTGGAGCCTTCCTATGCAAATTTACCGCCATTGGCACCAGTGCTTCTCTGGCACCTGGGACCCAGGCCTTCACTCTGGCTGGGCTCCGGCCAGAGTCCCCCCTCCCTCCCCGCTGTAAGGCTTCACTGCTCCGCTGATCCCGGGGTCGTGAGGTTCGCTGCTCGGTTGGCTTCAGGGCCATTTGGCTTGGCTCTACTGCTTGGAGCTTTCCTATGCAAATTTACCGCCCTTTTTGTTGGCAGTTAATTTGCATATCACCCTGATTAGCCAGTGGGAAGCATAGCGAAGGTATGGTCAATTACCCTTTTTGTTTTTATTAGATAGGATTGTGCTTCCTCATGTTTTATGTGGCTAGTGCACTATGTAACATTTCTATAATATCATTATCAATTTTATATTGTGACACAAAAAAGAACATATTAAATTATATGCGATGATTAGCCAAGATGATTGGATTTAGGATTTTCAGTCATGGGCACAAAGCTAGGTAAATAAGGCAAGGCAATATCTGTTACCTTCTTGCTTTCGGTATCTTCTTTTTCCCATTTCTTCATAGTCTAAGAAGTGTCCATTGACATACATGATAAGAAATAGTGGAGGCATTTGGGTACTTCTTCTTTAGACCAGAGACCACAGCAATGGGTGGAGAGTGCCTTCTGATGCACTTGTGAGGTCAGTTTGTTTTTGCTCTTTCTTCAAAGTAACAGGTGGGGAAAAGCTTCAATTAACCTAGGCATCTAGCTGCCTGCCATCTTTTTCACAGTTGTTGCCTTTGTTCTATTTTCTTCTGTGTTGGGCCTTGAGAAATGACAACTTGGGATTTTTACTTCTGGTTTCTGGCTCATTATATCAATTATAATTTAGCAATCTCTGCAGAAGTGGACTTTAATATATGGTAAACATCAATATACATACATTTAAATCCTGTCACAGCACTTTGGGATCCATAGACAAGTGATAAATTTACCCAGGGACTGAGAGAACTGGGAAAAGGAAATAAAACCTCTAGAATTTGATGATGGCACCCCTGTGGAAATTCTTCCACAGGCATTTACACAGAAGATGTAAGACTTTCGTTGGAAGCCTGGGAACAATAAAGAGACAGTACTAATACACTTTGATGGTGGGGATATGGCAGTGTGGGATGGTATGTGAGACAAGGTGTAGATTTATAAGCATTGAAAGTAAATTTTTTGGGTCTTTTCTGTTATATCCCTGGGCATGCAGGTAAGAAAAATTGCAGACGGTTCAAAGAAGAGTCTTTGAAACTCTAAATCCAGTCTCATTTATCGGGTTGCACGAAGCTTTTCAAGAACAAGTATTTTTAACCTTTGTGTTTCTAAGACACAAACAATTTGTTAGGTTTTCCTAATTTTAAAATTATATGCAGGAGCAAGCTACCATTTCATAAAATGAGGTAGAATGGTATAATTTGGTACGGCATTTGTTATCAGGTGGTTCATTTTTCACCGACAAAGATACCAACAGGATAGGAAAGCCATCAGTAGCTCTGAGTCTAAGATCAGAGAAAACTGGATTCAAGTCTGATATTTCCTGCCTCTGATTAATCAGTCTCTTTTATGCTTCATTTAATGTAACATGAAAAAGAAGAGTGAAGATAGAAGGCACTTACTTCACAGGACTGTTGTAGGAAGTAGGTGTGAAGCGTCTATGAAGTGCTTGTAACAGTGTTGAAATGTTACCAGTGTCCTTAGCTTTTGCTGGGAACTACTCTATTCCCTCAGTTATAAAATAATCACAGTGTTATTCTCTCTTCAAAGGTAAGTTTAGCACAAAGCTCCTCAAGTGGAAGTGTCAGAACATTTTATTCTCATTTGATGCCATGCCAGACCAAATTAGGTTCTGAGGGAAAATGTACACCTGTGTGCGTGCATGTGTGTGTGTGTGCAGACATGTGTGTGTGTGTATGTGTTTTCTTTTAATACTGTATCAAAATATTATTTATCGTATTACTTGTCTTGATTAGTGAGAGATTGGTGGATCTCAAATTTTGTGATCAAGGTGAGTGCCTCACTCAGTTTGCCTAATTCTGGCCCTAATCTCATGGACCCATCAAAGGACTTGGGGATAGTGGTTGATGAATGTCAATAAGGCAAAGAATATTTATGATTACTCATCAGGGCAAAAACAAAACAAAACAAAACACACACACACACACACACACATAAACACACAAACCTACTTTGATTTTCCTAAAACCTTACAGTTCCTACAAAGAAGAAACTTGATAGAAAATTTGCCAATTTTTATAACAATAAACACAATTTATAGTGGCGAAGCTAAGGAAACTTCTGAACGATCAACAGCAACAATAAAAAGATTAATCATAGTAACTAGAAGACTTAATTATCTTCCAATTATCACTAGAGATATTAATTATATAAAGTTGATCTCCTATTAAGAAGCAATCAAAGATGATGAAGCCTAAATATGTAAGAAAAATAAATACTATAGGTCTCTATCATGTGTGCTTATCTACTTTGAAAATACAGTCTGGATATAGTGATGCTAGTGGCATAGATCAACTATTGAAAAGTGTAATTAGTCATAATTTGTTTTCTCACGGCAAATAAATATCCACATATTTTAAAGCAGAATATACATTAATTAATTTTTTCAATTAAAATTGACATTAAATATTATATAAGTTTCAGGTGTACAACATAGTAGTTAGACATTTCTATAACTTACAAACGGATCCCCCCACGAAGTCTAGTGTCCATTGGTACCATACATAGATATTACAATATTATTGGCTATATTCTTTATGCTGTACTTGGCTTGCCTGTGACTGTTTTGTAACTGCCACTTTGTGCTTCTTGAGATCTTTACCTTTTTCACCCAGTCCTCCCATCTGTTACTTTTGCTCCTGATTTCTCATTTGTAAAGTTTTACTTAAATGGAGTCAGAAAATGTATATGTTTTAGGCCCTACAAAAATGGAACTGCCTCTACACCTACTACATTGAGCTGCTAATATATATAGGTCAGTGACACAGGTTGTGATAAAATCTAACAGATTCTGATATGTTGAGCTTTGGTGTTTACCTACACTATTGTAAATATGCAGGGAAGCAAAGAACTTGAAAATATTGATATAATTTATCAATCATAGGTTGTATGCTTATGAAAAAGGCACATGTACCCTCTCTCTTCATTGGAAAGTATAATATAATTACATTGTATTTTGTTGTCAATATTTTTCTGGAATGAATTACGATTGGCTAAGTAGAAGTGGAAAGAAATGATATTAGCTTCATGAGAAAGGTGGGTCAGATATATTTTACGTTATATGTAGTATTTTCCATAAAATTACTTAGCTATTTATTTAAAAATGTCCAAGAAACATTGAGCAAATACTTTTTTAAAGCTCTTTTACATAAAATGCTTACATTATTCTCTTTTCTGATAAAATTTTACCATTTGTATGTATATGAAATTAATAGATCTCATTAATTGTGGGGGAGCTGAATTGATGACATGGAGCTTTAACACCAAATGCAGATTTGTCTATGTGAACACCATGATCCAATCAATGATCCTCCTTAAACTTCAGATTCAACAAACTTTCCTTTCCTAAACTATATATAGCCTATCTTATAGGAACTAAAAATAATTTTTTAAGAAACAGGAGCAGGATCTTTCAGTTATATTTGTAATAAAATGGATAGTTTCTCTTAAAAGCTATATAATAAAAATAGAGCTTATAAAGCCAACAAAGCAGAACATGAAAATCTATTTATTGTCTTGAAAAAAAAACTTAATGATTCAACCAGGGAAGACTAATTTCAGCATGATTACTTTCAAATTTAAGAACACTTTTTATAATAAAGGAATCAAAGCAAAGGATGAGAGAATGTCACACTCTTACTTCAAAAAACACTGAGCAAGAACGTGGTAAGGAGTCGAGTTGGCAGCAAAAGGAATGTCAGTTCACTCTAAGGAACAAAACAGTTCATGCTAATGAGCAAGTCCTTTCATGTGGAACATGGTGATTGGAAAAAGTAACGTTAGGAAAGCCATGATGAGATTCAGAATGTGAATGCATATTTGGGTACATGTCTCCACGGGATTTGTCATTCTTCTCATTGCACCAGATGGATATATTCAGTAAGTTCTTCTTTGATGGGTATATTCAGTAAGTTCTTTTTGATTCAGTAAGACTACCTTCCTTATCGTAGGTAGAATGATTTCTGTGGGGAAAATGGTAAACCTTTCCACACACTTAGCATACTCATGGACCTTGATAATGATTTCTTGGCCATCACTTGAATTTTTTTTAGAAAACTTATTTTGGCAGCAGCTGATACAACCACAAAGTATGCTTTCTTAGGAGCTTAGAGGACATTCATTTGCATTAGCAAGGCATAGAGAAAGGGGAATAGAAAAAGTACTCTAGACAAATGTATAGTTTTTCTTTCCCTGTGGAGGAAAAGAAACTAATTGATCTTAGTCACATGGCATGTGTTTGACATTTAAATGTGTTAAATTTATCACTTCCCAAAAGCACTCATAAGTCACACAATAAAGGGGGATGATCCCTCTGTCGTGGAGTGCTGTAATTTTTGCTATAATTTTCTTGCTATAATTTTCCTATGGTATATAATCTCCTTTATATCTATGCCTTTATTTCATAGTGAAACTAAGAAATGTTAAAAAAACGAAACACTTTACCTAAAAAAAATCAAACCCACACATATAAAACACTTTACTTAAAGAACTCTGTGTTATTACTGAAATTTAAGAAAACAGCCTTCAAAATCATGGACATTGTAATATCTAGAATTCTTTTAGAACAAGAGAAAAATGTAACAGCTTTGTTTTTTTGTTTTTTTTTAACTCTGCTATCACTTCTAAGAATCAAAGAATTTTAATTTATTTTTAATTTAAACTAATAGGAAATTATGTGTAAACAAACCACAACAACAAAAACTAAACGAAATCTTTTTTAGAAGAAATGGTTTATTAGGCCATTGCTAGAAGAAAAAATCAGGTCTTGGGCATGCAGTTTTGTTACTGAATGCCAATATTCGAGTCTGTCTGCTGCACTGGCTGAAAGATGCATGAGCAGGAGTTTGCAGTATAGAATGGAGGTCTATTAGGGAACTGGCAAATCCAGAGTGTGGGCAAACTCATGTTCTAAGACCCATCTCCCTAATGGCATGTAGGTACAGGTTGTATAGGGCAGAATCACACACAAGAAACAACAAGCAAATTTAGGGTTTAGGGTAGTGCTGGGGTCTGATTGGTTGGAGGTGAGGTAAGGGTAATAAATCACTCCTTCAGGTCATGAGGACATGCTCTGGTGTCTCTCTGGATTCATGGAAAAGTAGTCAGGAGTCCCACCTTAGGGCTCAGGAGCTGAAACCTATCTTAAGTCAATAGGTGTTCTGCAGCTTGCCAGAGGTCCAGACCTTGTGACCAGGTCCCCACTATTATCTTCTGCCTCCAGGGGTGGGGTGGGGGAGAGGACTTCTAAAGCTAGGATTCAAATGTAAATTTAATCCAAGTCATAAGGACCCTTAGTTTCACTATGAACCAACACAAGCAGGGGTAGTTACAAAAGACAGTTATGTTCAGTGCCCTGCAGTTTAGATCTTTCATGGAAGCAGTTGGGGAAGAAAAACATAAGTTGTTTTGAAAGAATTTACATTGGCTATAGAAGGGGGTGGAGGAAGTTGAAGTGGGGCTAATTTAGGGATAGGTGCACAGTCCTAATGAAGAAATGTCCACTCCAATGGATTGGTTGTAGGTAACAGATTGGAAAGTCCATGTGTAAGCAAGAAATGGAGGCTCCCACGGTGGGGTGGCACCTGGCTATTCTCTTTTAGATAATTGCGGAAATAGTCACTTGGAAGTTAATTTAAAGTCCAAGCATACTTTCAGAAATGCCAGCCGTCTTTTGTTGGCTTTGCCCTGCAGTTGTTAACTGATTAACTTCTCTTGTATCTTTCTACCCTCTGGCTCACTGTAATTTAATTTAGTTCATCTCAGAATTTTCTCATTGTCAATGGAATATGAGTTAAAGACCCAAAATATGAACAAGAAAGATAAGGTGCACTAATTGAATTTATTTTTTTTTTCATGTGAGATTTTTGAGAGTGGTATTTCCTTAGTTTAGTAGTATTCATTATCGTGAATTTTTAAACTGTAATATGAAGGACCTTGCATGTCCTAAATGCATTGGACCTGATCAAACCATTAAACACTATTTCTTTTTTAAAAAAAAAAATTAGTGCTTGCAGATACTCAATTGTGTCCTTGATGCTGTCCTAAAATAATTTATGTTCTCAGAAAAGCCTGCGTTTTAGTTACTCTGGTTGTGTAACAACCTAAAAACATAATGATTTAAAGCACGAATAAAAAAATGATCTCTCAGGAATTTTGAAAGTTCCAGCTATCAGTTCTGTCACAATCGTAATGTAAATATCTGATATGCAGGATGGTCTTAGGCGACCCCTGTGAAAGGGTCATTTGACCGCCAAAGGGGTCACGACCCACGGGTTGAGAACCGCTGGTCTAGTCTACCTGGGAGGCCTAATTTGGACTTCCTGACAGCATGGCCTTAGTCAGACTGCTTACATGGCAGTTTAAGATTTAGGTGAGGATTTCAAGAGAACTGGATGGGACATATATAGCCTATTATCAACTAGTTTCATGAGTCACACAATGTCTCTTCCACTGGAGTCAGAGTAACAAACCAACATAGATTCAAGGAGAAGGATCCTACACTCTTAATAGGAAGAGTGCCAAAGAGATATTATAAGAGGAACATGTGTGATAAAAGATACTGATGCAGCTATCTCTGGAAAGCACAATTTGCCACCATGAATAATCACTACATAATTTTACTGAACAGACCCTATTAAAATTCTTCAATTTCATTCTCATGCTGAGTGGAGACTTGTCATAATACATTTTGAGCTAGATATTAATAAATGCATTATGATAGGTAGGTAGATTAAACTAAACAAAAACAACCTAGACTACATGGATAGATGGATGAATTAAAAAAAGAAAAATGGGATGTGAATTATACCTAACTTTGGAGTAACAACTCTGTGCTAAGTTGTATGCTAGAAACTAAGCAGATATAAATAAGAATGAAACATTGTCCCTTCCTTGATATCGTTTACCATCTTCTGAGGTATTTAAGCACATCATTATAATTCAAGACAATAAAATATATGATTTTAACATATGAATATAAGGTGAATTATAATATTAATAATAGATACAGATAAAGCTAATAAAATGAAAAGATCTTCCAGGTGTTAGTGTCATTGTGTCAATGTTTTCACTCTCTCGGTAACTTTAGCATTTCAAGTATGGAAATGGGATGATGAACATGCTTTCTTTTTTTAAAATATATTTTATTGATTTTTTAAAGAGAGGAATGGAGAGTGATAGAGAGTTAGAAACATCGATGAGAGAGAAACATCGATCAGCTGCCTCCTGCACACTCCCTACTGGGGATGTGCCCACAACCAAGGTACATGCCCTTGACTGGAATTGAACCTGGGACCCTTCAGTCCTCAGGCCGACGCTCTATCCACTGAGCCAAACTGGTTAGGGCTGAACATGCTTTGTAAGAATACCTCATGTTAATGAAATATGTGGGTCTCATAGTAACCTCAAAGGCATACTATATAATTCATGTGAGAAGCATTTAATGCAAATGAATTGATTGGAATTACCATAAGTTTCTCATCTTGGTACCATTTCACTTATAATTTTAGCAACAGAATTGTCTCAGTGGTGAAGATCCAGGGCCATGATGTTAAGTGATGTGCTAGGCCGAGGATTTATCTTTCCCTTTTTGACAAATGAATACTCATTTTGGATTTAACATTCCGGCAATTAATAGAGATGACTAAGATTGTGGATTTTAGAGGAAGGCAGATTGATCACCTTTCTCTACCTTTTAGTGGTTATATGATCCCAGGTACTTAATAAAGCATTATTAAGTCTCAATTTCCTCATTCTTAGAATGGAGATGATAATATTTACTTTAAAAGATTTATGATAATTGTCTTATGAAAGATAGCTCTGCTATTATTATCATTATAGCTTCTAAAACTATTTTTTATATGTAGGGTACTATGAACACTTTGACACAGATATAAGGTTTTATTACATTAGGTTCTCAGATTGATATTTCTGGAAATTTCTTTTAACCTACTTTAATATATTTAATATTAGGACTTTAATGATTTCTTTGGATATTAAATAGTATTTTAATGATGTAGATTACAGCTAAGGCTAGTCGCCTACAAAGACTGGCATGAATGATAGCTAAAGTTTAGGTCACTTTTGCCTCAGTTTAAGTACAGAGGAACCTATGCATTAATTCAAAGAATAGTGAGAAGGATTCACCTAATTTTATAAAGATAAAGTAAGTATATGAACTTCTCTTAAGTAGCACTGCAGCCCATGAAGTATAAGGAAGAAGCTGTGAGGCCATTATAGCTCAGAACTGTCAAATTATTACATTTCGTACCATCAGATAGTAAAGCCATGTAGAGACAGGGCCATCATTACTTAAGAATTCATCCTGTAACCAAATTAGAAACATTAGGTTTAGGTGAGTTCATGAGTGTAGATTCCCCATGTTGGGATTGGTAGCCCTGTACATGGATGAAGAGAACAGAGCTCTTTCTCTCTCTGTTTCTCATGTAAGTATGCAGAAAGAAAGTAGACATCTGTAAACCACAAAAGGAACTTGACCAAAAACCTGAACAATTAGGACCCTGATCTCAGACTTCCAGCCTCTAGTCTGGAAATAGGAGAAACAAACGGTTTTTATTTAAGCTACTCAGTCTATGGTATTTTTGTTGTAGCAGCCCAAACTGATTAATACAACCTCATTGAAAGATTACTGTGAGGCCCAGCTGGCATGACTCAGTGGTATCTTCCCTTAACCAGGAAGCAAACTGGTGACTGACACTCTAACCACTTAGCAACACTAGCCAGGGCTAAAATCATTTATTTACACCAGAGATAATATCATGTGAGCAGGACATGAGTCTTGAGGAAAGATGCCATGCACTTTAGACTCAAAGTGATATGACAACAATACTGCCAGTGAATAGATGCCATGCTTTACTAAGTAAATAGAACTCAGATTTGCTAACATGTAGATGGTCACGAGGGGAGTGAAATGAAATAAAATTAAAAGAGAAGAATAAGGCCAGGTTTTCAAATATTTCAGCGAACATTAATGGTGTCTACATGGGTGAGATCTAGAAAGTTGTGTCAAATATCACTTTGATTGTGATATGCAGAATAGATTGAAGGAAGAATGGAAATGATGTGTTAAAAGACTCTTTCTCTTGTCTTAAAGAGAAATGATGCAGTACAGATAGGCTAGAGCAGTGGTCGGCAAACTCATTAGTCAACAGAGCCAAATATCAACAGTACAAAGATTGACATTTCTTTTGAGAGCCAAATTTTTTAAACTTAAACTATATAGGTAGGTACATTGTCATAAACTTAATTAGGGTACTCCTTAGCTGCCCTTTGCTAAAAACGTCCTCAATCTGATTGAGGTATGTTCGCTGAAGTTGACCCATTCCAACTCTCTCATCCACACTCGTCTTGTATACTTGTTTCGTCTATCTCATTTCGTTCATCCTCTCTATATGTCCAAACCATCTCAACATACCTTTCTCAATCCTCAACACTATATCTTCTTTCACTCCACAACATTCTCTAAAATTAACTTAATAAACTTTACTTAAAGTTTTAAGTCTTAGTTAAACTATAGGTACATTGAATAAAGCTTGATATCATACTTAATAACAATATTATTTATTGATAAAATTAAATTCTTTACAATTTACCTTATAATATCCATAAATTAAATCGTGACAATGACTGACAAATATTAATGTGAACAATGGTCTTGCATCTCCTTGTAAAGTTTGTGTAAGTCAGGTTTGTATGTTGTTGTTTTTAATTTTAGGCACGGTTCCAGGTTCTCATCCATAAGACGACTTCTCAATTTAATCTTGATAAGGTTCATGCTTGAAAATGATTGTTTGCATAAATATGTAGACCCGAATAAGGAAAGAACAGCAAACGCTAGTTTTTTTTCAGTTGATTATATGAGTCAGAAATACTATTCCAGGTGTTAAAAATCAACATATCTTCCTTCTCCACTAACTTCTAACATCAAAAAAAACCCTGTTTCCTTTCCCCTGTAGTTTACGATTAAGCTGATTTAGATGAGACATAACGTCTACCATGAAATAAAATTTTTGGATCCACTGATAGTTTGCTAGTTCTGGATAGTGAACACCCTTCTCAAGGAGAAATGCTTTAATTTCTGTTAATAAGGAAGCGAAACATTTCAAAACATTTCCTTTTGATAACCAACGTACCGTGTTATGCAGCAGAAGATCTGCGTACTCACTCTCCATTTCAACTAAAAATTCTTTAAATTGGCGATAATTAAGAGCTTTAGCTACAATGGAGTTGATAATCTTAATCACCAATTCCATAACTTTGCAGATTTCTTCTGGAAATGTCTGTGCACAAAGCGCTTCTTGATGAATGATGCAATGGTAAGTAAGTATCTCGTGATTATTTTTTTCTTTCAAAATAGCAACAAACCCGTTTCTTACACCGGTCATACTTTTTGACCCATCTGTTGAAATTGAGACAGTTTTATTGAGTGGAATATGATGTTTTTCAATGCACTCAACTACAGCATTTGCTCTATTTTTTCCTGACAAATAAGACAGGACGGAAGGCCATTTAAGTTATGAATAAATGCGAAATTCTTGGTCCATTCAACTTTAAAGTCATGATTTTTGTCTTCTGATTTTCTTTGCTTCTTCTTTGTAGCCATGTCAAACAGGGCACCTAAAAAATGTTTCGTTTGATAATAATAAAGCCACCAACACAAAATAATTACAATTTTTAAATTGATGACAAAATACCTGTAGGATCTGTAGTTTGTTGGAAAAATACAGGTAATTTTATGCTTCAAGTAGGTACTTTTGTCACCCATGCGCAATTTGTGGGCGAGACTAGCACTAACCACTGCACATGAGACTGCTGACTGACTGGCTCACTCAACTCCCGTGCATGAGTCCCGTGCGCCTCCCCCGCGCTGCGCACTGAGCATCCTGCGGTCCCGCCTGCGTCGCATCTCGGGTCGCCTGACTGACCGAATGACACGTTCAGATGTGGTTATACTTTGGGGGCAGAACTGAGTTTGAGTCCCAGTTCTAGAACTTTCTGGGTTCTTATACGTCCTCTTCAACATCCCTGAACTCAGCTGCCCAGCTGTCAGATGGGCACCGTGATGTCTCCTGCACGGGGTGTGGTCAGGGACTCGCTGGGCATCATCCACATTTGGTATTTTGTGGAAGAGCCACACTCAAGGGGCCAAAGAGCCGCATGTGGCTTGTGAGCTGCGGTTTGCCGACCACAGGGCTAGAGAATAAAGAATAGATTTGAGGTATGTTTCGGAGTTATAATTAACTAGTGACCCAGTGCATGGATTCATGAACATTGAAAGGAAATTAATTTGGCCTGCGGGGCAGGGCTGGGCAAGATGCTCTGGGGTCAACCTCCTGCAGTCCCTCCTTGGTGTCTACAGAGTCAGCGAGGGTCCCTCCAGCAGATGGGGTCCCTCGGCCTGGCCTGTGGGGATTGGGCTAAGACTGGCTCTCTGACATCCCCTGAGAGGTCCTGGAGTGTGAGAGGAGTCAGGCTCCCTCTTTTCTGGTTCCAGGGTGTGTCACCAGAGAACCACCGCTGCCAAGTCACTGCAGCTCAGCAGCTCCTGCATTGATCGTCTGCCCCCTGGTGGTCAGTGTGCATCATAGCTACCAGTAGGAGGGACACATCACAGGAGAAATCAGGAGAGTGTGTTTTCTAGTGATAGAAGAGAACAGACTCCAGTGGGAAAGATTGTCAGAGGTGCTGAAAGTATTGTAAAGGCAAGGAAAGAAAATATTGAAAATTAAGACATCTATCAGAAGTGAGATGTTTGATAGGTGGTAGAATCCACAATAATGTGTTTGAACAGTAAGTGATAGTAAAGGACAGTCTTCTTGAAAAGAGTTTTCTATTTCAGGAGGAGAGAATGATAGCTAGAAACAACCAATCAGTATTACTTTTTACTTTATTTTTTGTTTTAGAGCTGGGATTGCGAGAGAATGTGAAGAACAGAGAAAGATACCTTATTCTTGATTGGGTATAATTTTTGATATTTGGGCTTTTGGTAGAAAACATTTTATAACTGATTCTCTTACAATATTTTCATTATTTGTGTTAGTTACCTATCTTAATTAATTAAGAATTATGAAGATACCTTTAGTCTTTGGTGAAGAACACATAGTTAAGTTTCCTCAGCAATTTGAGGTCTATTCAAGTATGTTTATAAATGCTCCAGAAGATTGCAAGTTAAATATTTAAAAAAAAAAAAACAGCCTACTCTAAGCATGGTATTTAAAACTACTATTTTGAGAACAAGTGATTGCATCCGTGTCTTTCAACTCATAGGACTATCAACTTTAGTTACTTTTTTTTATGAAATAACTTTAAGGGTACCAATAAATTTTTAAAATGTTAATCATGTAGCTATCAGTGAGTTATTGCTAACTGCATTATTTTATAAAAATGCAATATAGAAAATGTAAAAATGGAACTGTAAAAGTAAAGGAACCCAGTTTTTGGTATCCCATGAAATCCACTAAATGAAACATTCCATCAATGCTTGGATCCCTATACAATTTATATGTGTGTGTTTTTCCTCAGAAGTTCTCCTCAGATAAAATAAATATCTCTTTTTATTTAATTATGTAAAAACGCTGTTAGAAACAAGTGCCTAAAGAAAATGTTCAGATTAGTTTATGTTGCCAAGACTATGTTTTACTTATTCTTTACATATTTTATGCACTTCCAATATATTTCAGACACTCATTAAAAAAGACATAGAACAACTATGAGAAAAATTTTATAGAAAAATAATCTTTAAACTTACAATTATAAATGCATAATTGAGTAGTCCTACTTATGTGTTAATACAGATCCTTTTTGTTATTCTATTTTTTATTGACGTGCTACAAAATTGTAAGTTTATTAAGAATGGCCAAGCCTCCCTGACCAGTTTTGCTCAGTGGATAGAGCGTCGGCCTGTGGACTCAAGGGTCCCAGGTTTGATTCCTGTCAAGGGCATGTACCTTGGTTGCAGGCACATCCCCAGTGGGGAGTGAGCAGGAGGCAGCTGATCAATGTTTCTCTCTCATCGATGTTTCTAACTCCCTATCCCTCTACCTTCCTCTCTGTAAAAAATCAATCAAATATATTAAAAAAAAAGAATGGCCAAGCTGTTTTTCTATTTCCCTTAGATTTGAAAGAATTAAGATAGAAGATCATCCTCAGGGTTACTTTAATCAGCTCTGTTTTCTCAGTAATTGGCCTGAATTTTCAGAAAGGATATCCAATTCAGGATTCAGTTAGGTTGCAAGTTCAAATTCTAGTTCTACTAGTAAAATTCTCTTATCAGTGCAAAAAGAAAATCAGCTCCCAGGCGTATTTTCACATTAACAACCCTCATTAATATAGGTGAGCAGAATATATTCAATGTCATTCTGGAAGTTGATCTTTGGTTGTTTTCCTTTATATTGGTTTACTTATTTTAGGGTGAAATCTAGAGTAGAAAATTTTAAGATCATCTAAAGAGATTTAGGTACCAACAAAGTTAATAAAATTATGATTCTTATATATTTTAATATATGAATATAAATGTGTATGTGTTCCTTCAGAAGGGGGAATTATTTGAATGTGTATCATGAATCTCTTCTAATAATGACAAATTCTGATCAAATATTTTTTAAAAATATATGAATTGAAAGTCTGTACAATGTTATGTCTAGAAATGTGTATATTGTCCATGTCTGGTAGATGGGCAATCAAACCACCAAAACAATGATGCCAGAGGGACACACTCCTTAAGAGAAATCTAGGATTGTGCATTAATAACATCTCACACCTTGGATAAGAAAAAAAAATGTGTCAGAGCTGTGATAATAGATTGAAGTGTTCTCTGGCATATGAAGGGATATTTTTATATTAATCTTTATTTAAATAAAAAAATTTAAATTTTTAGATATATTACAATAGTGCTTCTGTGATGTAGAATGAGAGCCTGAGATTTATTATGCCTCAGGATTTCACATAGATCTTCTTGTCACAAGAGGTCCGAAGTTGACAATGAAGAGAATCCAGAACTGTTTTCATCGCTGATTTTTGAAAATTGAATAAAGTTCCTGATTGTTCATGTTTTGGGGAACCATTTGGGGACTATTTAAAAGCTCACATTGTTTGAGAAAAATTCAACAAATTATTAATTTTCATTAGAAAGTATATTAAATGTTTGACCATATTGAAACTGAGAAATATTGTCTGCTTCGAATATGACTTCTCTTCCTGAAACTGTATTTTCAACTCTTACAACCATTAATGGTGAGAGTTAACCAATTCTAACAGCAGAGGTAACTGATTAAGAACTTATTCCAACTTATTCTATTCAAAGGGAGAATTCTGGCTTGAGCAAACTGACAATAGCAATGACTTCCTTTTCCACCACACACACTCGCTATCTTCCTTTTCCTGTGATCCAGCCTCATTTTTAGGAATATCTGCTCTTTTACATGCTTTGTTTACTGGTTATTTTCTTTATTTTCATCTTAAATGTAATTAGTGACAATCTAGGAAGATGTTACTGACCGAGAATGATGATGGGAGCTTGAATAATATTTTATCAACCTCTGAGAATTCTAGAATCTAACAGCTTTCCCAACATGCTTGACCAAGAGCCTCTGTTGTTAAATAACTTACATATAATATTCATACCTTCACAATGGGCAAGGGCTATTCTCCAGTGTAATCTATACTCTCCTACTATTGCCGTATTTATATCCATCTTTATCATCTAGTCTAGGAATAAAAATACTGTTTTTCAGGCTGTCAGGATAATTTTTAATGCAAGTTGATTTGTTGTTTGTTTGTTTGTTTGTTTTTGTTTTTCAATCGTTTAATTTTCCTGTAGAGCTAAATCAACATAAAATGAACAAGAGTATAGTTAAAGGTATATGTGTCTCAGAAGATATTCCTGATTCTATATTTTTACATGTTTCTATTCACTGGCAGTATTATTGTCATGTCACTTTGAGTCTAAAGTGGAACTTGAACTTGTTCCAAAATATGTGACATGGTAATCAGTTGCTATGGAAATTACAAAGCTCTAATAAATGAAGCTATAAAGCAGTTAGAAATTCCTTCACTCCAGCAGGATATGGATTTGAAGGAAGAATACACATTTTGGACATATGAATGATGGCCAAGAAGTAAATCAACTGTCCATAATCCTTTAAGATCCAGGTGCTGGGGGGGCTCTAAAGGTAGCAGTCAGAGCTAAAAGATGGGCTGCCTGGCTTATTGACTTCCCTGATTCGGTGCCAGTGAACAGAATGGCTGCATCCCTTCCACACTTATTAGCTCATTTCAGTCTGCTCTGTCTGTTAAGAAGAAGCTTTGTGGGCTCAGAAATAACTCTGACTCCACATTTCCTCTGCCTGCGAGCTGGTTTGTTTGAAAACCGGTGTTCTCTGCGTTGAATGAATGGCAGTTTTCTGCCAACACATTCTTCTATGACTGCTTTTGAAGAACAGGCAAGAGGCAGAGAAGGACAGAAAGACAGAATAAATTTGTTTGCACAGTTGGGGGAAAAATTTGTCTTCCCAAATTTTGCTCTTTGAAATGAGGTAAAATACTAGCAATTATTGGGTGAAAAATAAACCAGTATAAATCACAAAATAAAGGCTTCAGTTATTATAAACCTTAGTGATTTGTCTTACTCCATCTAAAAATAAAATTCATTTATACAAATGCATCTAATGTTGGGTCTGGTATAGAAAGTACCAAGAAATATTTACTGGGACTTGAACTCCTGAAGGATGATAAAATGTGTATAAAATCTAAATATATTATTTTACAATTATAGATAACTGAGACCATTTGAAAATCAGCAAAATATGTTGAGGATTACTTATAAGTTCCAAGGTAGCAGAGTGAGGAAGGTGATTCATAAAACTTTTTCCCTATCACCTAAAGTCTAGTGATGAAAGCTTTAAGTGACTAAAATAAGTTCATCATTACTTGTTGAATAGCTTTAGGTGCGTGTGTGTGTGCATGTGTAATATATCTATATTACATCCTGTGTTTAGTATAGGCTTAGGCTCAAGAAATCTAAGAAGACATCTTGGTAATATTCCCTCAGATTTACTATTATAGGCAGAAGACAACACAAAGCTGATTTGTTTCATTTTACTATTGAAAGAAGTTCCCCAGTCATTAGCAATTATATGAAAGTACAATGCATGGCAAGTACTACCTATCCTCTAATATGTGTTCCTGAAGTTCCTCTGCACATGTAGCTTAAGATTATGTTGAGATTCTTTTACACTTTTTTTTTATTTTAGATAATCTTTTCCTAAACTACTCTGGTTATAAATATTTCAATTACTTAAGTATCAAATGCTTGTATTTATTGGAGTTATGTTTTTCCTCTGATAAAATAATATATAATTTTCCATTTTGAAAAGTCTTATAAGGTTTTCAAAAATATTGAAAATAAGCATTGATAGTCCAGAATCTTCAAATACTTCATTTTATTAAATTATTTCTGCAGAGATAAATATAATTTGGTGTCTAGCTGAATATAGTACATACATTACAAGTTAATTCAGTGTGGTCGGCAGAACTCAAAGATGGCTCCTTGATCACCACCTTGAGATATTTCCTACATAAGCCTCTCCCATTGAATGTGGGAGGAACCTGTAACTTGCTTATAACCAATAGCATGTGATAAAGTTTAGGGGATATCAATCTTGTGATGATGTAAAGCTGTGTCACAAGAGAGATGTAAGGTTTCATCTCGCCAGCACACATCAAGAGCTTCTCAAAGAAGCGAACAGTGTGTTATAAATTGTTTAAGAAGAGAGTCATCTGGCAGAGGGTACAATGGGCCATCTAGCATCTGAAGGCATTCGCCAATCAATAGTGAGTAAGAAGTCAAGGCAGGACCCTCAGTCACACAGTCACAACCAAATAGAGTCTGCCAAGGAAGCTGAATGAGTTTATACACAGATTCTTTCCTACCTGAGCCTCCAGAAGAAGCAGTCCAGCCAACACCTGATCATAGCTTTCTAGAACCTGACCTGGACCTGTAGGTCATAAAAGTATGAGATAATAAATACATACTATTATAAGCTGCTAGTTTTGTGGTGATTTGTTATACAACATACAATACAAATACATCCAGAATATAAGAATTGGAATTGAGAGGTAGCATAAATAGTTATTTTTTTCTATTTATACCAATTAAACTATTTTGTAATGTCTCAACTCTCTCTTTAGAAACATAACGTATCTCAAGACAAGTGTGAAATAGTTAAAAAATAAGCATGGTATTTAAAAAATATTTTATAACAATTATTATCTACACTTTTTTGCTTTATTTTTCCTGGTTTCAAACGTTTTTAGAATATATGAAATAGTCAAATCATTTGACCTTATAATGTCTATTCTCACCCACGCTTAAAAATTGTTCCTATATTTTCAAGTCCATCAGATGTACATGGAGATAAATGTCTCATCCTAAATCCAATACTCTTTGAAAATTAAGTTTTAAAAATAGTATAAACAGTTCAGCACCTTCTTCACATAGTTTACCTAGTAGCATTGCATATGTGCATGCACAACTCTATGTTTATGAAATTAGTTATTCCTTTCAGCATTGTCATAGAACTACTGTATTATATCCCCAAGCTGCTCTTTTAAAATAATAGTCTGCCTGTTTGAAATCTCAGCACAGCTAAGTAGTAAATAAAAAATTGCGCTGTTTCTTATTTCTCAAGCTTTCGCTGTAAAGCAGGCAGGTGCTGGGTTAAAAAATAAATAAAAATAAGGAAAGACACTGATGGCAAAAAAAAAATAATTCTAGATACTTTGAATCCTGATGATAAAGGGGTGTCCAAATAAAAAATAAAGCTGAAAAGAAGAGCTGTGCAACATGAAATTTAACAGACTTATTGGTGAGACAAATGACTCCTCAGTCCCCAGGTGCCCGGTTGAGGTTTTACCCAACAGCTTTGAATTTCAACTCGAAATGACAAGCCTAGAATGGCTTGATCCCAGGCAACTTGGTGAGACACTGCTTGCAACAAGCAAGACTATTTTGATAATACTGCAGAGGCTTTTGTTCGCTAAAGCTTTAATGTGGGTTAAAAAAAAAAAAAAGCCGCCTCTACTTCTCTTTACTTTGCAGTTCCTATTGACTCAGGGACTCAGCCCTCACTCTGGAAGGATAGATGAAATCCTCTTCTGCCTTACTCTCTCAATGAGATACATTTGAGAATAGTATAGAAATAATGGTTTATTTAACTTTACTTGGATATTCTGAAATACTCCCTAACAGCAGCCTGCTGTCTAAGGCTATAAGAATTATTCTATTCAGTTAATATGTTAATTTGCCAGAGCTACTGAATGGAGTAAGAAGTGTTATCAGAGGAGTAGCTTTGCATTATAATTAATATAATATAATATAAACCTTCTATTTGTAAGTATAATATAAACCTCCTGTTAAAACAAGTCAAGATTCCAAAAAATTAAATACAGAAAATAAAATTTCTATCATTGACCAGCTATTTGCTTTTTATTGCTCATTAAGTACCAGTGCACAGATGAACTGGCATGAATACAAAAGTTGATGGCAGTCTTCACAGCTGTATGTAGGATGTAACTGATTTTTGGCATGCAGCTAGAACATTATGTGTTTTGTTCCATTGCTCTGTAAAATGTGTAAAATCCATGTTTATGAAAACTTCTCACGGGGTACAAATACAATTAGTTTTATGAAATACTACAATAACACACAAAATATGCATTTTGTACAAACACAAACAAAACTACCGAAGTAAACATGTTCAAATGTTTATTTCTGAAAGGAAATGGGGAATGAGAATAAGATGTGCTAAAAAGGAATTTCAGAAGTATAATTTCATTCAAGAGACAATATGGAGAAAATTTACCAGTCTCTCTGCAATGATAATCATCAACTTTATATCCTTGTTTTTTTTTTTATATATATTTTCATTGATTTCAGAGAGGAAGGGACAAGGAGAGTGAAAGAAACAAATGTGAGAGAGAAACATCAGTTGGCTGCCTCCCATATGCACCTTGATCAGGGATCAAACCTGCACCTGGGTACGTGCCCTGATTGGGAACCGAACTTGTGACCTTTTGTTGCACAGCGTGATGCTCAACCAACTGAGCCACACCAGCCAGGGCTGAAAATTTAATGCTCGCTCGGCATGGCTCAGTGGTTGAGCATCAGCCTATGAACCCAGAGGTCACAGTTTGATTCCCCGTCAGGGCACATGCCTGGTTTTCAACCTCTATCTTCAGTAGGGGTAATGCAGAGGCAGCCGATTGATGGTTCCATCTCATCATTGATGTTTCTCTCTTCAGTACACACGTATCTACACAAACTGGAATGCAGTTTTTAAGAGAGAGTGAATACTACCTTTTTTTACTTAAAAAATTAGACCATTAATTTTATTTTTCCACATTTTTATAGATTTCATAATTAATAGTTTAAAGGCTACTTAACTACTCTTAAAGTTATGTAATATAATTTACATGTCCATCAGCACTTCTCTATTTTGATTGACTTTGTATTTAGTGATTCATTTTAACTGTATACATGACACTTTTCATTTTCTAGAATAGATGAAGTCCTAATCTTCAATGTTTAAACCAAGCCTAATTTACATATGTGATTGACTGCTATGCTTTGAAGAAACTCCTCCCCCTCAGCCTTTGTGTTATGCGGTTGAAGTGTGTTACCTCGTATAACAGACCGCTCTATTGCAGGCAACGAATCTAGCCCATTTACACTTCCATGAGATGTAGAAAAGGACATCTTTGTGTAGATGTAGACTGTGGATGGCACCGCATTGCCTTTGTGGGGAGAAAGGGTACCTGTTCCTCCGGATGAACACTGGCTTGGGCCAGAGCACAAAGACTCACAAAGTGAGCATGTTGGACTTTAGCCGCAACTGCCTCCTCCCCAGGCACCGACACCCATGACCGTGGCTAAAAGCAGCAAAATGGAAGTTCAGGAAGTTAAAGTGTCTCAGACCAGTTTTCAAACCCAAGTCTTAACTTTTAAGGCCCTCCCTTCTCTTCTCTTCCCCTGTTTCCATGAAAGATGGTCATCACTATCTGATTAACTTATTCAGCACCTCCTATATGCCTCACAGGCATGCAGTATGCCAGACATCCTGATATACATTGCCTTATAGGCACCTTTTATTTAATCTTAAAATACTAGTTGATCCTATTTTACATATGAGAAACCTGAAGCTTCAAAAGGAAGCAGCTTGGTGAAGGTCAGCTGGCTGGTAGATTTCAGGATGAAGTTTCCAGTTCCCATAGTTGACTGCAAACCACAAGGCCTTAACCATGGTATTGTGTGGTATCACTGTGAACCTCATGGGCTGGGACTGTGGCTTAGGATCGCACTGTACTTCTGTGTACAATGAATGGACATAGAGGTGGCTTCAGTTTCATACTCCTAGGCCACCCCAGATCCTTTGATTCAGAATCTCCATAGCAATCTGCATTTTAACAATCACCCTATGACCCTTAGACAAATAAAAACTTAGAACACCTAACTTATCATAGGACATGCTTGCCTTAAATTCTATGGTGACTTTCTTCTGCCTATAGCATAAAAACTAAACTTGAAAGCATTGCATTGCAAAGGTTTGCTTTATCTGAGCTTGCTCTCTCATGTTTGTACCTATTACCTAATCATACCAAACTTTGTGTTAAAATGATACTACTAATACCTAAAATTTCCAAGTAGATACCATGTTCTATTTACTATTATGAGTATTAGCAAAATATATCACATTTATGTATCTTCATATGCCTATGGGGGTAGGTATCATTACTAGTCTAATATCCAGATTAAAATTCAATTAATTAAATATTTACTTTATATATAAGACTCTTGGCTAGAAGCAGTAAGGTATGCAAAGATAAATTAAACAAGGTCCTTCCTTTATGAAACTTAAGTTATTAAAGGTGCTAAGATTCACTAAAAAATCATCATGTTACCTTCAAGAGTTCACTTGATAATAATGACTGGCCAGCTCCCGTAGACCAATATTTTCCATTCCTGGAAGTTATGCAAATGACCACCAGATAGAATAAAATATATTTGTCTAAATACATTAAAATTAGAAACTACCTAAAAGTCAAAACTTAAGTGTTACATAAATTATATTGTATGCACATGTAATGAAACATCATTAATACTTATTATTTTTAAAAAAAGATTTATTGTCAAAAGGAATGCCCATGATGTTTTGTAAAAGAGAAAAAGGAGGTGAAAATGTGATGCTTACAGCAGGGTTTAATTTAGTTTTAAAATATATATGAGAGAAAGAGAAAGATAAAGAGAGAGAGAGAGACAGAAATTTTGAGACATCTAGAGAATTATACACCATATTTTTAAGAGAAATTATCTCAGGTTATTGAATTTTTCAGTCACCTTTTTCCTTTTCCTTATTGTCTTTTTAAATTGCTCCCCTAAAATCTACCTATATTTATCCTAGACTATAGTGCATTTTTTATTTCTTATTATAGTTTCCCTAAATCCAAATTTGGTGATATAAAAATTCAGCTATTGTAATCCATAGAGTTCAACTGTTAATGATCTAATTCCTCACAGGAGGAGAGAAGAGATGGTTTTTTCCACCTATGTGATATTTCAGTGAAGTGAAAAAGTCTTCCCAAACAAAATATGCATGACTTTGTTTAAACACTTATTGATAAAGATATCTTTATTAAAACATAATTTCTGAGCTTTTAAAGCTTCAATTTCTACAACTGTAAAATGTCTCTGTCTCTTACAGTCCTCAACCACTGCTTCTCCCCTCCCCCCAAGCCCCCATCTTCTGGGTTTTGAAAAAAGCAAATTATTCAGTTTCTTTGAGTCATCTATAAAACTAGAGCGAGTAGGATCTGCTGAAGGACTCTAGGACTTCACCTATCATTTATCTATGATTAGCTCATACACATCTTACTGCTTGACATTTGTGACACGTTTGACTGACCTCAGATTATTTCTACATTCTTCGGAATTTTCCCTTTCCTCTGGAAAACTGAGCTTGCAAGATAAATTAATTTTGTATTAAGTGAGATGTTACTTTCTGAGAATGTATGTGTATAAATATGGCAACCCTCCAGAGGCATTCTGTGCTATTTTTTTCTTGAATGAGATGAGTATATCATCATGATAAATAACCCACTTTGTCCATGAAGAAAACATGTGCCATGGGGGCTTTGTCTGTGTATTCTTCACCTTGTCATTTCTAACTAACCTCAGGATATCTGCTCTGTCACAAACACTATGATCATAACCTTCTGAAATTGTTTTCATTCTCAGATTCTTCTTTCTCAGAGGCTCAGATGAATGTGTGGACAAAACCTGATAAGGACCTGAATAAATCCTAGGCATGGGAGATTCCTTAGACAATGTGTCCCTGATTTGGACATCAGAAAGCCTTTTTCTCCAATTTACCTGGCCATTTTCAGAACGTTATTGGGAGGATCTTATGTATCACAATATTGAAAAACTATGGTATAACTTTTTTTATAGTATGTTTCTCCATTATGCCCTAAGTCATAAGTGCCCATAAAGGCCTAAAGGCCTTGGCCAGCATCGGCCCATGGACCGAATGGCCTTGGGTTTGATTCCCAGTCAAGGACATGTACCTGAATTGCATACGCAATCCCCGGTTTCATGGTTGGGTCGTGTGCAGGAGGCATCCAATTGATGTGTCTCTCTCACACTGATGTTTCTCTATCTCCCTTTTACTCTCTCAACCCCTCCCTTCCACTCTTTCTAAATAAAAGCAATGGGGGGGGGGAAATATCCTCAGTAAGGACTAATAATAAAAAGAAAGACCTAAAAAGTCTATTTTTTAACTTCTGTAGAATGTATACAGTTTCCTCATGATCCAAAAATTTGGGGATATATAGGGCTTGATATAAGAGGGTGGACTGAGAGGGAGAGAAAGAAAGAGGGAGCATGATGAAAGGAGCTTAAGGGATTATTTTGACTTGTCACTAATATTGTCCTTGAGTGTAAACCGCTAAACTTCTTAGAACTGATGCAGTAAGACAGTCAAAACAACCACACAAAAGAGAGCAGAGGATCACCAGACAGGCTGACAGGACACCGTACCCATAAGGCAGCCAAGGGCAGTGATCAGTGGGCATCAGTTTGTCTTTGGGGCTGTAGCACCTGCTACTAATTGCTGCAAAGAGCTCAGCCGTCACTGTGTGGTTTAGCACACTCAGCTCTCTCCTGTATGTGCTGTGAGAAGCAGGACAGCTAATTGCTGTTGCTTCAGCGCCAGTGAATCGACATGCTGAGCTAATAGCGACAGATAGAGGGCAGACAGATTCCTGCTAGCAGCTTCCAGTTAGTTGCTTGTGATAACTAAGGCAGTTGGCATACCTCTCAGAACGGGGAGAAAGAAAGATAGTATGCCTCCTGGGTTGATTATGTTGAGGTGATTTTTTTCTCTCCTCTGTAACATTTTCCTGATGATACAAGCCTGGATATTAATGCCTCACAGAATCAAGAAGTGTAACGTGTGAACGAATCGCCTAGGTGATGAGCACGGGTTGTTTCGGAAGGGATGTGCAGGAGGCAGCCTTGGCAAGAAAACTTGCTGCATAATCTCACATGGGCTAAAGATGAAACTTTAAACCGGCAAGTAAGTTCTTTCTCCCCCTCCCTTCCGCTTCATTTTCTTACTCTTTCACATGTAAGGCAGCAGCAAAGTACAGAGAAAGTTAAGAGCTTGTTTCAGGGCGATTGGTCTCTGTCATGATATCACTTTCTGTCATGCTCATTCAAAGAGCAGAGTGGTGATGATGTGTGAGTAATTATCTTCTGGAAGAACCAGCACCACTCCTTGTCCTCTCAGTTTTCTAATTACTGTATGGTCTTGTCATTTTTTTTGAGGTGTCAGTGTAATACTTAGACACACACTTTTAAATGATAACTCTGTGTGGTGTTTTGTTTTGTTTTTAATGTCACTCTTCAACCACTTTCTTTGCTTCTCTCTCTCTCTCTCTGTCTCTCTCTCTCTCTCTCTCTCTCTCTCTCTCGTCTCTCTCTCAAAAAAAAATATGGGGGGAAAAAGGCAGAGGTATTGGCATGCTATGTTATTTTGTGTGTGTGCAAATGTGTGTGTGCATGGTAGTTGCTGGAGGGTATAGTCAGTGGATAAGTTAAGGTGGCTAACTCTGCCTCACAGTGAACAGCATTATCTGTTGGCTTTTGTTATAATATAGAGTATCCTGATGTTTTCACAACAGATGTTTTAGTGTATTAGAAAATCTGCTCCTTTATGAAAGTGTCTGGGAGCAGTTAGAAAGCAAATCCAGATGGATTTATCCTTATAATACAAAGTTAATACCATCTAGAACTAGCAACTTTCCCACTTTGTGGTGTAGCCTGCACTTTAAAAACACACTTTGTTATAGGGAAGGAGGGCCCTGAGTAACAAGTTTCAGGCCCCATCTGCTGCTACTCTAATGCATATCTGTCATACACACAGATGGCCATCGATGGCATGGACTGGTAGTATGTATGCAGACAGCCATTGTTCACTAGAGGATAGTATGACGGCCTCATGTAAGGTTAACTCCAAGTCCTTTCTCATTGGCTTTCGCAAATAGAGCTAATTGTCAAACGTAGTAACCAAATACTTAAGGGGTAGAGTCATTGTGTTGCTTAACATGAGAGAAGCAAATAATTTGTGGAAGAAGCATAAAATGCTTGCTGTAGCTTTTACAGCACATTTGAATCTTTTTATACAGGTTCTTGTGAACTTATTTTTTACTGCAACTTGACTCTTGTATGAGTTTCTTTAGTTTTCTGTAGTTGTTGGTGTGTGTGCATTTATCTGTACATGGGAGTCTTCAAATTTCAGCAACTTAATCCCCATGACTGTGGGCTCGCTTTCCTATGAAATAAAAGAGCAATTTAATGTCTACCCAGTTGCACAGACTGGGGACATCCTCACCTCTCAGCCGATGCAATAACAACTGAACATGGAATGTGAATCCCCTCACTTTGCCACAAAAATGGCCCTTAGGCATTAACCATTCATTAACAGACCTGAATTGATCAGGGTGTGTACTAAATTACTGATAGCTGTTCTTAGTTTGCATCCCTGGTGTTTTTGAGCTACTTATCTAAAATATCATGAAGTAAAGTTTTGAGTATTTTTCTTTAAAAGGTTTAAATAAAATCTTTCATTTTCTAAGAAAGGTTTTGGAATAATAATATTAGTGATATTATTTGATTTGCTTAGTGAGTCTCTGAACTATAAGAGCAGTCCCCAAAAACACTAATAATTATAATTCTATGAAGAAAAGAACTTAGAGTTCCAGTTAAGTGCCCATTATCTACTTTCTTAGCCTTTCCACATTTAGATTTTGTGTAGTAGGCATTTTGCCTTTTTATCACCCAACTTTCTAGGCAGAAGGAGACATAAGCTGAAGTCATTTGTAAAAATTCACCAGTATTTTGGTACATAGCCTAAGTTTGAAGGTAAATACAAAAGGTAATTATTATTTTCTTGTCAAAGGAAATAGCTATTTTTCTTTGATCACAGAATGTGTGCCAGGCAAATATATGTTGACCAATTAATTGCACCTTTCTAGAATAATTTTACCATGGGGGCTTTTACCTCCTGAATAAATTATTAGCCTTTATAGTAAAAGTAAAAAATGAAATAAACAAAATAATAATGAAGTAATCCCCTAAATGTGAATGTTTTCAAGGGTAGAAGAGCATACTATCCCTTGTAAATGCGCAGGTGTAATTACAGACAATAAGAACTTTTGTTTCTATTTACAGGGTTTAAAATAATATAAAACCTCTCTCATAAACCAGCTGTTATCTTAACTGTTTTAGCACGGAAGCCCCTGTATAGATTTACATTTTATTGCAGCCTTAACAGTGGGGATAAATATATGGTTTTAAGTTTTATCAAGGATTCCAACCTGTGAATAGATTCAAGTTGGCAGAAAAATGATCCCCAGCAAGAGATTGCTTCTAAATCAACTGGGTGTATTTATCATCTAAAAGTTTAATTTTGCTTTGGACTCCATGTTAAGAGTAGGTTTTGGTAACAGTCATTTTTATTTCTTGTCTACTTTTTTTTAAAGATTTGTTCTTACTTCTGCATTCCTTGTGTTTTTGAACTATTTTGTCACCCTATGTCTTTCTCATATATATATGGAAGGCCTACAATTAAAATATTTATTATAAATAACAGTTTTACTTGATGAGGCCTGCTTTCTAAAAAGGTTTCGGTTACTCTCAACTAAAGTTTTAGTTTGGATATAGATATGTTTGTTTTGTGATGGGATTTTTACTTATTACTTTACAATATAGTACATGGTAGATTCAAAGTGATGATGACATAGGGGGCTTTACATATTAGTTTTATGCTCAAATATCATTGGATCGCATGAGGAGATATTGGAAGGAATTATAGGTATTCATTAAGGCTCACAGTCAATTTTGAGTGAAAGAAATAACTACTATGCACAATGTATGGCAAGATTACATCCTCTAGTCTCTGTACAAATTTCAAACACTCAGAAACAAATATGTAACTTCCAGTTGACTTGAATATTAGGGTCACTTAGATTGAAATAGTGACAGGACCATGGAATATGCACAGAAATTCCAAATGCAAGCATACTTTCTTGCACATAAAAATGAGGGGGAGGGAGGTAAGAAGGTAATTTTGAACATGAGTATGAGTAGCATGACCTAGCACTGGAATCACCAACAGTAATGTATAAATCAAAGTGCCATATTTACAGGACTATGGAGATGAGTATGACTTGGTCTCAGTCTGCAAATAAGTCACACATATCGCATAGGATACGCACACACTTTATTCATTGAAGTAAGGAGCAAAGAAACCTGAAATTCTGGTATAGACAACAATTATTTACCTTGGGAAATTTGGCATTTTTGCCTCAGTGCCCTCAACCTATCAGAGTTTTTGTAAGGATCAGCCAAGATAATGAATAAGAAACCTGTAAATTGCTAAATATTCTAATGTACAATTAATCATTCTAGTATTCCAGCAGTTAATTCTCAAGATGAATTCTATGTGTGTGTGTTTTCTATCAGCAAACAGTAACAACAAAAAGATGATTTCCAACCTAAACAGTAGAAGTTTCTACCTGAGCAGGGTCATGGACCAATTTCCTTTTATCTCACAAGTTGTTTAAAGGTTGCACTCAACCTTAAATATCAGATCATGGCTATTGAAGCCATAAATGTAAAAGGCAAAAGCAGTCATTACTTCAAGAAGCTAAAGCGTATAAAGCACTTCTTCCTTTTGACCTGGTAAATGGAAAAATTCAAAACTTGTTTATTGTGTTCCTTGATGGATATGAAATTGACAGGAGGTGTAACTTCTCTGTGGCTTTTAGAGTGTAAACATTCTCAGGCCATGGCAGATGTGTAGTTCCCATTACTTTGAAAAGTCATTCATTCTAATGCTCAGTGAAAGGACGGGTTTCAGACAGAATTAGGCACCGTTTCCTGCACGGGGGGAAGACAGTGTGTGCAATGAAGTGCATCATTCAAACGCGAACCTAGCTAATGAATGCTCTCCCTGTGGTTTTCATGGAGGTGTCAGAATGAGCCTTTTCTGATTCTGCATCACTGGATCCTTATGGAAATGCAAATTGTTTACCCAAGGACAGTGACTTTCCTTTTTGCTTTATCATTTAAGGGACTGATTTCTTCAACTTTGCAGCACATCACTGGAATCCAGAGAAGGTTCATTAAAATGGGATCAGCGGTTGTTATTTCTTTAGAACCTTAAGTCACTGTCTGAGAGGCAGAGACACAGAGGGGTGACAGAGATAGATAGAGAGACACAGACTATGTGAAGAATGGGAGAATCAGAGACTCACAAAAAGAGAGAAGAAATAAAGTTAGAGACAGAGTAAAAGATGAGCTGAAAAAGAACGAGGGCTGAGAGAGAAACTGACATACACACAGAGAGAAAGAAGAGTCAAGTTAGAGTCAGATAGACAGAAATGAACAAACAAACAAAAAAAACCCAAACTGGCAGAAAGACAAATGGTTGAACAAGATATATAGATGTGGAAAGAGGAACAGAGACAAAAAGACTAAAGACAGCGATCAGAAAGGGTGATTGAGAAAGACAGACAGATTAGACAGACAGCCAGAAAGAGAATCAGGTAGTCAGGTAGGAAGACAGAGGAGGAGAGATCCTGTGACCCAGAGGAGAAATGAGATACAGAGAGTGTGTGAGAGAAGATGAGAGGAGAGCAGAGGGCACTGAGCTTCGGTTCTGCTCTCGTCCCTTACTAGTGATGAACTTGTTATCTAGCCTCTCGGCCCAGTTTCTGTCTGTAACGGTTTAACAGTGGATTAATTCCCATCTACACAGCTCTCTAGCACAGGGCCCAGAACCAAGAACTGTCTCAGTAAACAGGGACCAATATTTATCATCATTTTCATCATCACTTAGGTGGAATTCCAGCAGCAGAAGTTTCTGAGTGAGAGCTCAGGTCAAATCCTTGTCTCAGCCCTTATTCCACATAGACTATAGTAAATGACTGAGCATTCATAAACTGTAGTTGTTTCACCTATAAAACTCAGGTATTATTTTCTACCTCACAGTCATACTCTCTGAATTTAATGAAAGAGCATATTTCATTTGGGGCTTTGCACAGCATATTTTAGTAGTTTCACTAGCTCTCTCAGTGTCCAGAGTTTAGTAAGTGCTCAATAAATATTTAATCAATGAATGTATATTTGTTCTGAATATTAGTTTCTGTGAAGTAAGGAAAAGCTGAAATGATTTCGTGGCATTTTAATATGAAATATTAAATAAAACAGTCAGTTTCCTCCTGTCTGCTCTGGAGAGAACGGTGGTATTGATTTGCAGAAGTCTTCCTGCTATCCATTCCCTTTCTTAAGAACAATTAAAGCAATAGTTGTGACCAGGAAAATTTGTCTTTTCTGTTGGTGACTTTTAGTCATATTTACTTACTTACTTACTTACTTACTTACTTACTACAGGGACTATTTGTAGAAGAGAGAGTTGGTCAGGATGTGGAAAAGTGAATGACTGTAAGAAGAGGAGAAAAGATGGCCTCGGAGAAGTTAGAACAATTAAGTTAGAAAAAGGTGTGAGATAAAGGATTTGGAAAAGTGAGATAAACATGAGTCTACTATTATGAATTTCAAGAGGAGATGGTTTTAAAGAGGATAAGAAAGAATATGTAGCCGTAGCCAGTTTGGCTAAGTGGATAGAGTGTCAGCCTGAGGACTGTCGAGTCCAGGTTTCAATTCTGGTCAAGGGCACATGCCTGGGTTGTGGGCTTAATCCTCAGTTGGGGGCATGCAGGAGACAGCCCTTCAGTGATTATCTCTCATCATTGATGTTTGTGTCTCTCTCTCCCTCTCCCTCCCTCTCTAAAATCAATAAGAAAATATTAAAAGAAAAAGAATATGTATAGTTCATAAATGAAAATCCTATGTAATAAAAGCCTAATATGCTAAGTGTCCAGTCATCTGGTCAACCTTTCAACCAACCAAAGTGTAATATGCTAATGATATGCTAAGGCCACTCAACCGCTTGCTGTTGTGGACTGACCACCAGGGGACAGACAATCAACTGGTCAACCAGTCGCTATAATGTGCACTAATCACCAGGGGGCAGACGCTCTGACTGGTAGGTTAGCTTGCTGCTAGGGTCCAGCGGATTGGTACTGAGCAAGATGGGCCAGACACTCACTGGAGTCCTCACGTGTCCCTCCCTGGCTGGCCAACCTCCTGCATCCCGCCTCAACTCCTCAACCCCGATCATGCACTGGTGAGGTCCCTTGGCCTTGCCTGTGCCTTCTCACAATCCAGGACCCCTTGGGGGATGTCGGAGAGCCAATTTTGGCTCTATGCCACAGACCAGGCCAAGGGACCCCACTGGTGCACAAATTCATGCACCGGACCTCTAGTGTAGATTAGAGAAGCACTAAAGCTATTTGTAGCTATAAGGTAGAGTATGAGAAAGTAAACCCGGGGGGATGTGCAGGAGAAACGCGTGTCCTTGCAGATGATCATACATATATATATATATAAATGATTTCTTTTTTTGAATTTTTAAATACTAAGTTCTCTTCACTAAATATATTCCTTACACATGGCTATAGTTAGAGGAAAGCAGTCTAAAAATGTATGCAAGAGTTTGATTCAAATGCTCTTTTTCTTCTGTCTTTGATGTGTTGTTAAATTTGTTTGATGAGTAAAGAAAAGAATAAATATTGAGCATCTACTATGTGCCAGAAATGATTCATGGTACTTTTCTTTTCAATATATATTTACTGATTTCAAAGAAGAAGGGAGAGGGAGAGAGAGATAGGAACATCAATGATGAGAGCTAATCATTGATTGGCTGCCTCCTGCACGCCCCACACTGGGGATCAAGCCCACAACCTGGGCATGTGCCCTGACTGGGAATCAAATCATGACTTCCTGGTTCATAGGTTGACACTCAACCACTGAGCCATGTGGGCTGAGCATAGTACTTTTCAATATGTCAGTCATTTAACCTGTGCAAAGTAGATGATGTAGAGCGGTTTCCCCCTACCTCATTAACTTTATTTCTGAATATCTTTGCATGAGTCTCTTCATCTAATAGGTGTTGACAGTCTGTTAAACAACCTTACTTTTTACCCCAGGCTATTAGCATGGGATAGAATGCTCTGTTTTGGAGCTAGTGTTACATAGATTTGCTAATATTTTGCAGAAAAGGGCAGCAAGAATTTTAGGGATCTTTACAAGGATTATTGAAAAATTTTCACTCAAGATATACTGAGTTCTGAATAGCATACATTATATGAAATTCTATTTACATTCATATATCAAGGTTAAGAATAGAATAAAATTCAGCAGAGCTTTGGATAACAAGGCTACACTTTAACATGGTGGCAGATAATATTTTCCAATGATGGTAACATCAGTGGAAAATGTGTGAATGATAAAATGCTAAAGCAGAGAAGATATCTAGCATTTATGTGTCACAGATGACGAGGCTCTGAAATGCTCCTTGGCAGTCGTTTGTGTAGGTGGGCTTTACTGTGCTGTATTCAAACTGAGGTGGCCTTGTATTCAATGACCCAAAATCTGGGGGAATCTGTGAAAATGGCGAAGCTCTGGAGCAGGAGAAAGTTTAAGGGAAGGTTTCTCAGCACTGGGAGAGGGAATTCTGATAATTAAATCAATATCCTGGTTTAAGGGATCTCAGCTAACATCACATCCCTCCCCTGCTTCTCATGGTACGTAATTCAGTTTGCTAAGCTTTTCACATATTCTGCTGAGTCCATCGGCTTTATATTACCACTCTCTCCCCACTTTTGCCATTTGCTATGTAGTTTTCTATAGTCAGCTAAATACGTTACTGGTCTTCCACTTTCAAACATCGACAAACTTGTTGAAATTACACATTTTCTTTTGCCACTACTTTGTGGCTTAATATTTCTTCTGCTTCCTCTACTGAGCTGAGTTTCTGGAAGATAACAGCTAAGTACTTTTGATCATCCTATATCTTAATGTCACAAATTTGAAATAATAGGTTTGTAAACTAGTTATATTTAAACATGCACTAAAATTAAAACATTCATTGCATATCTTCATAATGGCAGTGTATCAGAAATACAGCAATTGCTCTCTGTAAAATGGTGATTATAATCATTGCTCCTTTGGAAATATTTGATTTTTAACGGATTAAGTATATGCTTGTTTCTTGTCACTGAATTATATTTGCAGCAATTAAATAACCTCAAGTCTTTATCACTTCCTGGAAGCAAGCAAGCACGTGTGTGTGCACACAAACACACACACACACATACACACACACACACACACACACACATACACACACACCCCTCAAGCTAGGCTTACTATCACACTCGCTTCTGTTGCAGTGCAATTTAATGACAAATATAAATGTTGGAGACATAGCAGGAGGAAGGAATAAGCTGTTACATAGCTCATCAGGAAATTCTCTATCCTGCAGTTTTTCAGCAAGTCAAAGGGTAGGGATTTAACAAGGGACAAAATAGAAACAAGATTTTGCGATAAAGTACTGCATTCACACAAAGAGTATATCTTAGGGTGTTTTGTTTTTTTGGGGGGGCAATCATATCAAAGAGATTCTTGTAAATATTATGAAATATCTTGATTGTGAATTCAATTTTAGGTTAAGAATATTTTTGAAGCCACCCCCTATGTTAGAGGTGCTTATTTATCATGTAGGAAGCGTCAGCCACAGTGCTCAATGTTGCCTCCTTTCCTGTGTAGTTAGGATTTATCTTTTATGGAAAGTGATATTCTTTCTTGGACATCTCACATAGTGAATGACCAGGTTTCCAGGGGTCCTTGATTCTATAAAGAATTGGATTAGTAATTTTGTATTCAAATTCAATGACCCATTAAGTGATTTATTAAAGCAGTTTCACTGTTTCCATTGCAATCTGGCTCCCACCCCTACTTCTTATCTGAAATACCAAATACCAATATCACCAAGTACTTACCTGAAATGCCAAATACCAATATCACTACTGACCCC
>NW_006292574.1:1130106-1136623 GCF_000327345.1 Myotis davidii | reverse complement strand
TCAATAGAAGATTTCAGGTCTTGTCTTACTTTCTGCTTTATTCAGTATTGCTGACTATGCTTTAATCTTTTAACCTCTCTCTTCTCTTAATTTTTATGGCACAGATTTCTCTTTTGTTTTATTGTTATCTTTGCTTTTTACATCTTATTTCTCAAGACAAATTTCAGGTTCATTTTCAAGCTGATCTTCCTCTGTGTATGTCATACATATTAATGTGCTCAGTTATACCAACCTCCTTCCTTCTCTTTTTTCATTTTATATTACTTCTGATTTATTTCATTTATAGTTAAATTCTTAACCAATTTATTTCCGCAGATGACAGCTAAAATGATATCTCTGACATCTACACATTTCATTCCAAAGCTCAGATCTGCAAAACCACCTGCCCCTTGGAACTTTCATTTGGATATCTTATGGGTATTTCAAATCCATTAATCCTGTGACTGAGTTCATGATTTTTCCCCACCCCTTCTTCCCAGCCTCTCCTTCTTCTTTCCTGTAATGTATTCTTATTTCAGGGACTACTGACAACCAACATCAAATTGCTCAAGCTTAAAACCTGTATATCAGACTTCTAGTTTTCTCTCACCCTTTATGCTCATGTCGTATCAAATACCACAATGTTTCTGTCAATTCTATCATGTTAGTAAAATTAGAATCTAATCCTTCTTCCATCCTTTCCTTTATGTTATCATCATTTCCCACCTAATACCCAACTCATCTGTTTTCCATTTCATCACTTGCTGTCCCTCTGTTTCCCTTTATACTACCTCCATCTTTTCTCTATAATGTTATCCATTTCATCATGTCACTGTCTTGCTAAAATATTCCAAACTTTTCTCATTCTATTTATTCAGGTTCTCCCTTGAATCAACTCTCTCTCTTTGCCTAATCAAGTTTAATGAAAGGGAAAAAGAAAGAAACATATCATTCTATGTAACTGAAAACCCAAAAATGTAGATATGGTTTACTACAAGGATTTAAGGCTCACATATAACTTTCAGATGCATGTCTTCACTTGCTTTCTCTCCTAGTTGAATCTCTTCTCAAAATCTTTATATGTCTGCTGTTAGTAGCTTTGAGCTCACACCATTACAGCACCTAGTATAAGAGAAAATAAGGAAGTTCATAATCTGATAATCCAACCAAATATATCTATGTTGAGTCTGCTTGGCTGAGATTTACCTGAATGGCTCATCCACTCCATGAGGGGAAAATGAAAATTGTAGATTGGCTCATTTTAAATTATATGCTGTACTGTTGGTTCCTGCATAAGGGTCAGTTCTAGCAAGTAAAGACATAGTATGACTCAGCTCGCAAAAAAAGAATACTTGAATGTAACTAAAGTGGGAAGATTTTAATTGCCTCTTACCTAGAACCACACTGTTTAGTCTTTTGACACTAATGTTGATTATCACACAATGATTTGCGAAATCCTTAGACATGTTCCCTAAAAAGTTAAATGTAAATATTCAAAAAATATATCCTTGTAAAGTGAAGGACTGAACCATGCATCATATATAGTTATCTATGTAACAGTCACAAAGAGAGTATCTTACGAGATATAGTATAGATTTTCATGTTTGATCATTTAAATTCTTGTGTAATGGATTTTTTAAATATATTTTTACTAGAGGCTCAGTGCGCAATTGAAATCGTGCAAGGAGGCGCCCTGCCTCCCGTCTCCCGCTGCAGCAAGGTGATGCCCTGCCTCCCACCTCCCACAGCTGCAAGGAGGTTCCCCACCTCCTGCCTCCCACCTCCTCTCCTGGCCACCCCCGTGGGCCTTGCTGCACATGCAGCCTCCTGCTGATCCGTCATTATGGCATGATGGTGTGACGACGGTTAACATATTAGCTCTTTATTATATAAGATTCATTTCAGAGAGTAAGGGAAAAGGAGAGAGAGATAGAAACATCAATGATGAGAGAGAATCATTGATCAGCTGCCTCCTGCATGCCCCTCACTGGGGATCAAGCCCTCAACCCCGGCATGTGCCCTTGACTGGAATCAAAACCGGGACCCTTCAGTCTGCAGGCCGACGCTCTATCCACTGAGCCAAACCAGCTAGAGTGGTATTTTTTCTCTTTCCATCTTTATGTTGGCTAGATTTTAAAATTTATCTTTATTGTTGAAAATATTATAGATGTCCCCTGTGTGTTTTTGTCCCATTGACCCCCTCTACCCTCCATCTGCCCCACCGAGGCCTTCACCACACTGCTGTCTGTGTCCATGGGCTACGCACATGTGCATATAAATTCCCCAGTTAATCTTCCCCCCGACCCCGACCTGCTCTGAAAGTAGGATATTTTTGAAACCCTTTAAACCCTTTATATAATTTATAAACTGCTTTTAGCATGCATTTGTTGTCCATTTCTTAGACACTTCATTCTCATTTAAAAAATGAACAGTCTAATCAAATAATTTATATTATGCAATTCACTTATAAAAAGGAGATTAAATATCACTTTTTACATCAAAATTGACATTCTATCTGAAGGTAAGATCTACAAAGGCAGGTAGTTTAAGGACCAAGTTTTTGATGTTACATTTCTAAGTTAGATGAGCAAAATGCATATCAAACAACCCCAATTATGGTACCTAGCAATATGAATATCTTTACATAGTTAATCTTGGGAGAGTTTGCAAACATAATTGCAGTGGTTATAAACTGTAAAAGTGCTGTTGTAGCAGTAAAATAATATCAGGGACTGCCATTCCACATTTTATTTTATTCTCATTGTTTTAAAGTAATAAGAATTGTTGACTTAGTAATAGACATGCTGAAGGGAAGAAAACTCTAAAGTCACATAGTAAAGAATAAATCATAAGAAATTGTGGTTTGTCATTTCATCGTATTAACATAGATTTAGGGATCCATAATGCATTATATTCCAGAAAGCATCTCCTTTATTAGAAATTCTGCTACTATACTTATATTTTTCATATTTACATTCCCAACTCAGCAGTGACCTGTTCAGTGCCAACAATTGCTTATTAAATGAATAAATCAGATTTATTTTTCAAGACAGCTGTTATGACTAATCTATGCTTCATATCTTTGATTTATGTAACAGAGTAATATTAGATATTTTAGTCTGACTTGCGTGAATTCTTAGAAACTGTTGTTGAGAATATTTTGTCTGTGTTTTATCTGGTCTTTTAATAATAGAGTGTTTTATTATGGGATATATTTTTGAGAAGCCTTTATTTATAATTGGTAGTATATAATGAAGCAATATCATATTCAAGTGCCTATGCTTGGTGATTATACATCATATATAATTCATTCAAAGTTACATTAGGGGGTTTAACGATGGATTTCCCTAATGATGTGATTCCTAAGATCTAATACTGATATACTGATGGGAACATAGAAATCATGTTCTCCTCTAGTTGTCAATTTTGCTTCATACATTTTTAAATCACAGAATGATGACTGATGGCCATGATGAGACATTCCCTTCTTGTAATCCCAGAAATCAGTCATTGTTTTTCATGTTCATATACTTGGAGTCATAAATGTGGCCACTTAATACATTTGTTGATTAAATATATGAATAAATATAGAATTCACAGTAAGTACTTCAGTCTATGGTTATAGGAACTCAAGTACAAAAACAAGAAAAACTGTTTAATGTATCTTCTTACATAGATTTCATTATTTATTTTTTCACTTCAATTAAAGTTTGATATAATAAATTTTTGTATTTGTAGCCACTATTTATTAATATTAGTAATACATACTTTTTATTTTAGTGAATCAAAAATGTATATACATAGATATTTAATAAAAATTTACATAAAGTTTAGAGACAATTAGGGATATTTACCATTTGATGTTTTTAGAGATACTAAATATACTATATGTAAACATATAAAGTAAGATGTCCTTATTGTGCAGTGGTAGTAAAAATGAGGTCCTCATTTAAAAGACTTACTGTGATGTTAAATATATATATTATTTCCTGAGCCTCCCAAGGATTCTAGTTTAATAAGTATAATCTTCTTTAACCCACAAAAAAAAAAAGTAGTGCTCTCTCTGCCTGGTTGTGAGAGTTAGATTAATTTTCCTTTGGGCTATCAGAGCCTTCAGGAGACTGGGAAAAGTTCAGCAGAAGGGAGAGACCAAGTGAGAGATACCAGACCTCTTTGCTACTCACATTGGTGAATTTTTCTGTATCTAATTAGTATAAAAGAGTTTTGATGATTTAGTACTTTTTCATTTTACTTTGACATGTATTAATTGAACAGCACTTTTTTTTGCTAGAAGATGGGAAAATACTGGTGTCCATTTGGAGCTAACATTTCTGTGCATTTAACAAAATGCTTGCATAGGCATTATTAGGCTAATTTTAAAGATATGGAAACAGAGATTCACAGTGTTTAAGGAAGTGAAATACACTAATACTAAACTGTGGAGTCAGGAATAGAACTCAGGTAGGTCTGGCTTCAAAGTCTATGTTTTTTCAGTGTCATATAATTAAATCAGGAATTCATATGGCCTCCTCAAAATGTACCTTTCCACTGGATGTATCATCACTTCTTTTTATATATATATATTTTATTGATTTTTTTACAGAGAGGAAGGGAGAGAGATAGAGTTAGAAACATCGATGAGAGAGAAACATCGATCAGCTGCCTCCTGCACACCCACCACTGGGGATGTGCCCGCAACCCAGGTACATGCCCTTGACCGGAATCGAACCTGGGACCTTTCAGTCCGCAGGCCATTGCTCTATTCACTGAGCCAAACCGGTTTCGGCAAATCACTTCTATTGAATGATAACCAATAGTTCTTTCCATCTGTCCTATCCATAATGCTTCCGAAGGCTGGTCAATTCTAATTGATAGGTTTGTTTCATATGTCAATGATTAAATATCACACTTTGTTTTCTAAAATCTCCTTATCTCTGAGAGTTACAAGCTTATTTGAATCATTTCCCAGTGAACTTTCCCTGTACTTTGACAAATCTAAATTACTCGAAGTTGTACAACGTGTCTTTGTAAGGTTTCTTTAGTCTCAATGTAAACACATAATGCCAGCTGTTGAGATAATTGAAAGAAGGAAACTTGTGTTACAATTTCTTCATGTGATAATATTCTTTCAAAAACACTATCTTCCTTCCTAAAAGCTGTGTTTGGAGGAAGCAGATGGTGAGTGAGCTATCATACTTTAACCCAGTAGTAAGTATAAAAATTAGAGAACTGGTATTTAATAGTTCAAATATTAAAAAATAATAAAGTTCAAATAGAATAATAGTTCAAATATAAAAATAAAAAGGAAAACTGATATTTTTGTTTAAAATATTTTTTCATGGGATTAATAATTCATGTATATTTATTAGAAAACTATGTTAGTGTGGTTGCTCCTTAAGGATTACCACATTTCAATGAATAACTATGCATTAGCTGTCAAAAAAAAGTGTCATTCTAGTAATTCATTATATGGAAAGATAATATGGTTTTTGTGGGGGGTGGGGTAGAGATAGAAGAGGGTATGAGGGGTTAAATGGTGAGGGAAAAAATTAAATAAATAAAAAATTAAATGTATTTTGATGATAACTGCATTATCACAAAGGCATTAAAATATGAAATAGGCACATTATAATCAAAGAAATATGGTAACTTTCTTCCTATAGTTGACAAGTATTTACATAGATGTGTTAATTTTTGTGAGTGATGTGCAAGTCACGTAATCTATGTGTGATATTTTCCATATGGCCCAGATTTCAAATGTCTGATGTTGTAAAACTAATGATGGCATTTATTTAAAAGGAGGTTCAGGTAGAAATGAGGAAAGTAGGATCTGAGTTGACTTTTCCATATCACAGCTGTCATTATCCTTTACTAGAGATAGCACATATCAAGTTTTCTCCGTCTGTCTTTATATATTTGGGGAATTATGGCAATGCTGTTTTTTCTAAAGAGCTTTCTGTTTTGCTGGAGCATGTTAGGTTTTTTCTCTGATTTTGATATTTGTTGCCAATCAAATGTCTATATTTTTCAGTGTTATTGTGTGATCAGCCAGCAAATGTCTCCCAAATAGTGGGTTCTCATTTGTTGAAAGAGAATTTACATTCCAGAATTTTCTTTTGCAATTGCCCTAACAACTTATGAATACAAAAGAGGCCAATTTTTATCCAGCTTTATTGAGATATAATTGACACATAGCATTGTATAAGTTTAATGAGTAAAATGTGTTGATTTGGTACATTTATATATTGCAAAATGATTATCATCATAGCATTACCTAATACCTCCAACCTATCACACAATTGCCATTTCTTTTTCGTGATGAAAACATGTAAGATTTACTCTCTTAGCAACTTTCAAGTATTATTAGCTATAATCATTATGCTGTGCATTAGTTCCCCGGAATTTGTTAATCTTATAAGTGAAAGTTTATACACTTTGACCAATATATCCCCATTGCCCACCTTTCCCCACCCAACCCTCCACCCTAGTAACCACCATATGCTCTCTGATTGTCTGAACTTGGCTTCAGATTTCACAT
>NW_006292574.1:1121314-1129597 GCF_000327345.1 Myotis davidii | reverse complement strand
GGGTACCTTAAACTTAACACTTTCTTACTTATCTTGCATGAATGACAGTGAGCATATTTGAAAACTACTTTGGGGAGCACACTGTGAAGTTATTGAAATCAAACAAAACACAGTAGGGGGCTAAACAATTTGGTATTTTTCTACAGCTCTGTATAAATATAAGTGCAAATCCTTCTCATATATTTGGTATTCTCTGTTGATTATGGTTTTTTTGGTTGTACTAAGAAAAATCAATACTAGCCAGTTTAATCATAAAAGAAAGTTATCTGCAGGATATTAGCCCACACAACAGATGAGAAGGCTTGAGAATCCAGGTAGCAGATGGAATTGCTGCAGTAGAGACCCAAGGGTTTAAGTGGCAAAAACAAACTGACATTGTTGACAGAGTATCAACAATAGAATGAAGTCCATTTATGTATCCCATTCTTGGGCATTGCACTCACAATTCAAATTACTAGGAATAAGAGGAGGGTTCACTTATGTTCTGTTAATTCTGTTATGTTCACCTTTTGGGCTGGTGAGAGCAGGACTCTTGATGTACATTTCAATCATGCTTGAAATAGGGGAAGAGAGTCAATGTGCTGTTGTCAACTGAATGTGGAAGAAATTCTGGGATAAAAAAAAACATTACACTTAAGTGTGTTTCTGTTTCTGACTGAATCTTGGTCTTGGTTGCTCCCAACCCTGGCAGAATTGAGATGATGTAGAGTTCTTTCTGCTCACCAGCCTAGGCTACTTATTTCATCACAGTAAATTTTGGCTCTAGCACATAATCATTATTATCTAAAATCTGATCTTAGGAAGCTGCAATGAGGTCTCTTTTGTTTTCATAGTCTTGCTACTTAAAACAGTTTGGGAATATTCTCATTCATTCTCTCTCTCTCTCTACATTCTCTCTCTCTATCTCTCTCTCTCTCTCTCTCTCTCTCTCTCTCTCTCTCTCTCCTGAATTAGAAGTTGTAAATATGTAAAAGGAGAAATCTCTCCACATGCCAGCAGCATCTAAGTTCCTTAAAAGCAATAGGTATACTGGAGGTAAGGGGAGGGTGAATTCCATCTACCTCTGAGTAGCACCACCAACACTACCAATGGGCCCTTTCCATGCAGTTTTTCACTCTAATATCACAATTTACTGTGAATCAAATGTTAGAGTCTTTGACCTCATCCTAAATTGAGCCAATTTTAACTGTATATACAGTCTGTAATTATCAAGGGCATCTAAACTTATTTCAGTAATAAAAATGAGAATTAATCTGACCAGTCAGAATTAAAAAAAATATTAAGAAGAATTTCTTTTAGAAATATTGTTAGGGTCGCCTAAGGAGGAGCACACGAGGCCAAAGGGGGTAAAGAATTATAAACTTATTGTTACATCTGCTAGCAAAAGGGCTGAGACCAAAATGGCATCAGCAGGGCAGAGTAGGGGGAGTGGGATATTTATGTCTCCTGTGAAGGTCAGTCAGAGTACCCATTTGGACCAGGTGCAGGTGGGGGCCAGGTGGAGCGATCCACTGCAAACTGGGTGAGGCAGTTTATTGGAAGCCAAAGGCGTTTAATCATGAGACCTATAATGAAAATAACAGGAAAATCGCCGGGAGGGGCAAGCCGCACATAATGGATTACAAGAATGTGCCTAACAATTATATTTAGTGAAACTTGAAATAATAAATACTTTGTAGATACACACTAATTTTAAGGAGGATTTTTTGTTATTCATAAGGTAAAAACATCAATCAGAAAAAAGCATAAATAAAATTAAATCTGACCTTATAACCTTTATACAAGTCAGCAGAACAGAAACTGCTCAAAAATGTTCAGGTCATTTTTATTTCCTAGTGCTTCCACTTAGCAGACCATGATTAATGATACTTATCCTTAAACAATATCTATTAAACTTCCATGAAACTATTAATGGATTTTGTGACTGGCATCTAATGGAACTATAATATTCTCAAAATATTTGGCTAATGTAGAATAAATAGGAAGAAAACACCCGTGTCTCTACAGCAGAACTGTATGCTGGTAAAAGCAAGGGAGTCCATCAATAAATTACCCTAAGATCAAATCCCCGCATTGAATTTACCAATTTGAACACCTGGCATTTGTTTTAGCAACAGTTTCCTTTGCCCTGCCTATTGTCAGCAGCTCACTGCGAGATCTGGCGAAGGGCACCTACAGCTTCCGTGTGGGGATTAAGATGTTTCTAATAACTCTTTCCTGTGTCAGTGTCCTGGCTAGTATCTTCTCATCCTGTCTGCACACAGTACGCACACGATTAATAACTCTATTCAGGGTTATCATTCTTTTGCTAACTCAACTCTAATGATTTCCTTCTTTCCAGCAGGATTGATTACAAAAAGAAAATATTTAAAACTCCCTGGTTCTAAGTGACATACTTTGGAAAACTCTTAACCGGTCCTCATTTCCAGCTTTTCTATAAATCGCCTGTATTGTCTATTGGCAAAAATAAATCCATTTTAATTTTCTCACTTTTTTATTTTCTGTTATTCTTCCAATAAGTGCAAAATAGAGTTACATAAATTACTTAAAATGAGAAACTGAACGAAAGTTTGTGTGAAAATGAGCAATGACTGAGGAAAAAGGGCACCTTGAAACTGCAAAGTGTTAAGTACACTTCAATTGGATGGATTATTGAACTGACACAATTCAAGGTTCATTTAAGTCCGTGTTACCTTCTTTACCTCTCCTTTATTGTGAGGAGAGCTCGCCATATCTAAACCAAGTGACTGACTCTCTTGTAGGCAGACTTAGCTCTGGCTTCAACCCCCTCCTTGAAGTATTTCTTCACGTTTTTCTTAATGGATACCTGCAAGATTGCTTTCTTTATTTCAATTGCAGGATGTTTGACATATAACATTGTGTAACTTTAAGGTGTACAACATGTTGATATAGTTATATATTGCTGTCTAATCTATAATACGTTGATTGCTGTTGTAGCAATCAGCTAGCTCCTCTATAGTACAATATAATAATTATCATTTGTGTGGTAGAAATAATTAAGACATAGTGTCTTAATAAGTTTGATGTTGATGATAGTATGGTATTATTCTCTATAATCCCTAAAATGTGCATTGGATCTCCAGGACTTATGTATCTACCAGTTGCAAGTTTGAGCCCTTAAATATTTCTCCTCTCCCCAACCCCTCAGCCCCGTTATTATCACCATTCTATATGTTCATTTTTTAATATTCCACGTAGAAGCGTTATACAATATTTGTCTTTCTCTCTCTGACTTATATCACTTAGCATAATGTCCTCAAGCTCTATCCATATTGTCACAAATGGCAGAATTTCCTAATTTCTCATGGCTGAATAAGTCCTTTATATATATAGGATAAAAATATATATCACATTTTTAACCTATTCATCTGTTGATGAACATTTGGGTGTTTAATAGACCAATGGAACAGAAAAGAGCCAAGAATTAAACCACTGTATATACAGTCAATTAGTATTTTCCAAGGGAGACAAGAACACAAATAGGGAAAGGATAGTTTCTTAAGTAAGTTTTTTGGAAAAACTGGATAACGACATGCAGGAAAATGAAATTGTACCCCCGTCTTACACTAATCACAAAAATTGACTCGAAATGGATCCTAATTTAAATGTAAGACATGATACCTTAAAACTCCTAGAAGAAAACATAGGAAAGAAGATTCTTGATATTAGTCTTGGCAGTGATTTTATTTTTTTTTTTGCCTATAATATCAAAAGATCAAAGAACAAGAGCAAAAGTCAACAAGTAGGACTACAGCAAACATAAAAGCTTCTGCACAACAAAAGAAATGATCACCACAACTGATATTTCATTCCCCATAATTGTAAGCAGTGATGACTGCTGACAGCCTCCACTCATTCTAGTTTATAAACTGGCTTCAGGTGAAGGGAGCCACTGTGGCCAAAATCCCACTCACCCACTGCCAGGTGGCCAGCACCCCGTGACTGGTCTCAGGGTGGTGTTGGTTGATAGAGGAGCTAGCTGATGGTAGAGGGTGTTATATAAAGATCTTTAACAATTGCCTCAAGGTGAGACTGCTCATATGTGTTCACTCTGAAATAATTGCATCCAAATAGCTATCTTAAAGTCTGTTTCCAGAGCAATCAACCTATGTCACCCTTCATATTGCCCCCCCAAAAAAAATTTAAACATCAACCAGAAATTGATTATTTTAATAAAGTTTGAACGAAAGATTGAGATTTATATTATACTCTACACAACATAATCTTAATTTTTTTCTCTTAAAATATATTTCTTCTCCTCAAGCTCTCATTCTTTCTCCCTGTAGACCTCCTTTTGACATGTTTCTCTCTCACACTGCCTCCAATCTCCTGTTGTTATACCTGAACTGTCTCCTGTTCCTCAAAATACAATGGTAACCTCACCTGTCCCCACCTGCAAGAGACATATGAAACAAACAACCAAACCTAATAAATCAAGCCTAGCTATCACTTGACAAAATGAAACCTTTTAGAGAAAATTATGCTTGTCGGACTATTTCAGTTATTGAGATTGTGTGTGTGTGTGTGTGTGTGTGTGTGTGTGTTTGCATTCCCTTTAATCTGAACCAAAACTAAAGCTTTCCATGAGGTATACTCTCATGCAGGAATCCTCTCTACCAGAAGTTGCTCTTATTCCTCTGGTACACCAGTATTTACCTCCATGCAAAAACTTTATAAAATATTGTTATAAAACCATTGCCCTAATACTTAGAGACTAAGCTAAAGTCTAAGGTCTTCAGGTATAAGCGTCTATTGATTTTTTTGTTAGTTTTTGATAGGAAGGTTGCAATTTGCAATCTACAATAATTAAAGATGCTAATTGACCGTACCTTCGCTATACTCATCAGCCAATCAGAAGAGTATGCAAATTAACCCAACAAAGATGGCCATTAAATTTGCATATGGCAGGCAGATCACACTGCGCCACCCCAGGGCAGGCAGCAGCGAGACCCCAAGCCACCGCCCACCCCAGTGCAGGATCCGGTCCTGATGTGTGCGGCCCGGGGTTGGGGGGCAGACAGCAGTGCGGTCCCCAGCCGCCGCCCACCCCAGAGCGGGATCTGGGCCTGCCATCTGTGACCAGTGGAGATGGGGCAGGCACCGCTGGATTGGGCATGCCATCTGCCACCAGGGGAGTGGGCCTAAGCCAGCAGGTGGTTATCTCCCGAGGGGTCCCAGGTTGGAATGAGGGACCCCCCCTTCCCCTGCCAGTACACAAATTTTTGTGTACCAGGCTTCTAGTAGTATATAAATAAATTGTACTTTTAGATTCCAGATAACTTAGCTAGGATCGCTCAATTTTAGCAGCTAGTTTGATGATTCATTCCCTTGAATTAAAATGTTAGTTGATAAAGTAATTTCACTGGGTTGAGATCCTATACATGGGAATTGGAATAAAACCTCAGTGTTGTTGGGATAAAATATAATAATGACAGTAAATAAAATTATTTCTATAATTACTCTTCTGCCCCAAATTTTGCCAGTTATTTATTATCAAGTCTTTGAGACATTTATCTCCCTTGAATTCTTAGTAGGTTAAATGATGTATTCCTTTAATAGGTAGGAACAACATCTATAGATTTCCCACATACTTAGATATACTTTGTCCTAAGTTGCATTCAGAGTTATTAATACATTGTTAATAATAATTGGATATAATACAGTCCAATAGCCTTAGAGGACATATTACAAAGGTAATTCTTGTGTATAAGGAAACCTCTATGAGAAAAGCACATTTAAAAAAATATATCAAATAGATTATCTTCAAAGCAGGAGGTAATTAATACAAAATCAAACTAGTATGAAAAAATGAATAAATGTCATGTACTAAAACTAATAAACCCCTAATAATGATTTACCTAAGATTTCAAGAGCAGTGGTTTCTAATATATATTCACTCATTAGACATTGTGCTAAATTTTGACATTTGGATTTTGCCTACTAGTGGAACTGAAATGAAAATAATGGTCTCTGAGGCCTAGTGGGTAATACTGTTCTAATAATTAATCATTGGTGACTTTAAGTATGTAGGGTTTGCTATTAACATTAATTTATATGTGTGTGTGATTTTTAAAAAATATATTTTATTGATTTTTTACAAAGAGGAAGGGAGAGGGATAGAGAGTTAGAAACATCAATGTGAAAGAAATATTGATCAGCTGCCTCTGCACACCCCCTACTGGGGATGTGCCTGCAACCAAGATACATGCCCTTGACCGGAATTGAACCTGGGACCCTTGAGTCCACAGGCAACACTCTATCCACTGATCTAAACCAGTTAGAGCTGTGTGTGTGTGATTATAGTATAGATATGCCTCTGTGTGGGGGGATTTATTTTTGGAGAAATATATATTTAAAATTTGTGAGACTTGTTTCTTCTTGGTCTTTAGTTTCACTATATATATATATGGAGAGAGAGAGAGAGAGAGATAATATGCAAATTTGTCCCAGACGCCATAAAGGTCATGGCTGGATAAATTTGCATATTACCTCTTTATAGGCTGTGTGTGCAGATGGTGGGGAGGGGACTGCTGCATGGTGAGGCAAGCCATGGATGGCGCAGGCAGTGAGCAGGGCACAAAGAGCAGGGCGGAGCAGGGCCCACAGAGAACAGGAAGAAGGGCATGCCAGCCGCTGCAGCAAAGATCAGGTCTGCAGAGAACAGGCCGGAGCAGGACCACAGAGGGAGCAGGAGCCAGGAGGCCGGGGGCATGCCCAGGCTGCCACCTCCACCGGGAGACAGTGAGGGCCCCAGCAGTCCCACCTCTGCACGTGAGCTGCAGAGGAAACACCTTTTTTAACAGCTCATTGGCTAAGTTCTCTGTATGCCATTGGCAGCATTCTTAATAACTTCGGTAATAAGAATCCAAGAAGGTGATCTAGGGTTTTTCCCCCTCACTCCTGGAGGAAAAAATAAAGGTCCGCTGCTGGAGGGGCTAAGAAATGTCATATCCTGCCCTAGCCAGTTTGGGTCAGTGGATAGAGCCCGGCCTGTGAACCTCGGGTTCCGGGTTTGATTTTGATCAAGAGCATGTACCTAGGTTGTAGGCTCCTCCCTGGCCAGGGCCAATGTCAGGGCTCATGCAGGAGGCAACCAATCAAAGTGTCCCTCTCACATTGATGTTTCTCTCCGTCTTTCCTTCTCTCTTCCATGCTCTCTAAAAATCAATGGGAAAATATCCTCAGGTGAGGATAAAAAAAAATAAAGAAATAAATGTCATATCCTATGAAAGACACATCTTGAAATTGCCTAAAGAATGTTGTCATTTTTTCATGGTGAAGGGACTGGAATCCATGTTGATGAAAACACCTTGGCGGCCTGCAGTGACAGCAGTAGCGGAGTGATGGGGGTGGCGCCTTCTGCTGCTCTGCCCACAGAGGGAGGCCAGACTGTGGGGAGCGGGCCTAAGCCATCAGTAGGACATCCCCTGAGGGCTTCCAGACTGAGAGGGGAAGGCTGGGCTGAGAGACCACCCCCCCTCCCCCAGTGCACAAATTCTGTGCACTGGGCTTCAGTACATTTATGTGATCTCATTCATTGCAGATGCCAATGTCAGTTTATAGTAAACTGGATTTTTTTTGCTCTTTAATGATTATGACAATAATGTATTAATAAGAATATGAAGAATGCCAGCTCATCTGGACTTGACTTTATTGAAGTGTTAAGCATCAGGTGTTAAGCAATAGATTGCAGAGTTAGAATTGGCTCTTACACAATGACAACACTGGCTACATAAGAAATCAGCTTATCCTTACTGTATGTTATAGCTGGGGTTGTTTTTCTTCCATAGATTATATTGACAACAGCATTAAATGAGATTTTCTTGTTATTTTTGAAAGTTATAAAAATAAAAACAGCTAGAAACACTCAATAAGGAACTTTGAAAAAAGTGTTTTTAATCATAGGTGAGAAGGGCAAGTTATTGACCTACTAGTAATGATCTAACATATTTATAGAAGAATCAAGAAGTGCTAGAAGCAACATGTCTCCATATGACAACATGACAATCATCTCTGCCACCTCCAAAGCACTCAGAGTTAAAAGGTTCCCAACCTTCCTAATGCTGCGACCCTTTAATACAGTTCCTCATGTTGTGGTGACCCCCAACCATAAAATTATTTTCGTTGCTACTTCATAACTGTAATTTTGTTACTGTTATGAATCATAATGTAAATAAATATCTGATATGCAGGATGTATTTTCATTGTTCGCGACCCACAGGTTGAGAACCACTGTAACACAGTCTAAAATTATTCCAAAAT
>NW_006292574.1:1118393-1121073 GCF_000327345.1 Myotis davidii | reverse complement strand
CTTTTTCTCTTATTTTTACACTCTTTTTTTTTTTTTAAATATATATTTTATTGATTTTTTACAGAGAGGAAGGTAGAGAGATAGAGAGCCAGAAACATCGATGAGAGAGAAACATCGATCAGCTGCCTCCTGCACATCTCCCACTGGGGATGTGCCCGCAACCAAGGCACATGCCCTTGACCGGAACCGAACCTGGGACCTTCCAGTCCGCAGGCCAACACTCTATCCACTGAGCCAAACCGGTTTTGGCTAAAAATAACTTCTTAAATTTATATACTAGGTAGCTATAAAAACATGTGGAATACTTCACTGATTTCAGGTGCTTAAACTTCTTTTTCTTTCAAATATTCCTAAAATATCTCTTATAAAACAGGGAAGAGGAGAACACACCATGTGAATAGATTAATGAGAGGCTTTTCCTGTTGGCTGTTTTCTATTTAACGCTGACATTCATAGCATGTGTTTTACTGTGACACTTACTTCTGCCAAATACTTAATATGCAGAATTCAAATCCTCTTTCTTTTGCAAGGTGGTGTGATAGCAGAGATTTTTAGATGTGACTTTGCTGGAATTTACATACACAGATGCTTTCCACTTATTAATTTATATTCAAATATTGAGGCAGACCAGTGTGCATGTATGAATAAATAGAAGGTGCACTTTGTAAACCTTTTAGGATGGATGTGTGAATTTAAATCAAACTTTAACCTAACCTGTCTTCTGTATCCTGAGGTTAAATCTCGGTATAACAAATATTTGTATTTATCAAAATAAATGTCTATTTGCTTGGTATTACTTCACATTGGCAATTTTTAAAGCTCTAAGCCCTTTAAATTTTGGAATTATTAGCTTTCCAAGTTTTTCATAATGTCGTTTTACGTATTTTAAAAATGATTGAAACACACTGGTTGAAAATTGCTGGTTTAAACCAATAGTTTTTAGAGTAATTTATATCTTATATAATAATGATCTTAAGATGGTTCAGGAAAACATATCAAATATCTAACTTAATGCTATTGGACCATATGTTAACACAGAAAATAAGAGTTAAATATATGTTTTTTGCCAAACGGATCACTTTGACAATACGGTTTTTAAAAATTTACAATGAATTTGACAAGTTTAAATTTTTCTAAAATAGAAGTTCTTTCATTTCCCTTCTATTTGCCAACATCTCTCATAGCACAAACAGGTGGGCATTTAACTTCAAATAGAGTTAACATTTGTGGGGAGGATTAAAGCAGTATTCTAGCAGAAGGAGGCTTTGTTGTGGTTAAATCATTTCTGGGAGCTGAATTCAAAACCCCTGGGGATTATGATGGGTGTGAAGCTACCCATCAACCGTGTGAGAAGTTACCATGGCAGAGGGCAAGGAGGCATAAATGGCTTTTCAGAATGTCAAGTAGACATCCCAAGAAAATCCCACTATTGATTTTCATCAATATTTAGGACTCCCTCCAGCCTTAAATACTTTCCCTAAAACTAACTGGCTATCTTAAAAACAAAGTTAAACAAATGATTATAAGCTAGAAGGAAGATACACATTCAAAGAAAAAAAACGGTTAAACAATTAAATTTCAGGAAGTACAAAATTAGGACAGCTCTAGGGGTCTAGAAAAGAGGAACCCGTGAGGATTTGTTTAGGTAACTGCTGTTGGGATGTATTCCTTCCATTTAATTTTGCTCTTTGTACTATGTTCTGCAGCATGAAGCAATTGGTTACCTGTTTCCAAACCCAAGCTCTAGGCCAGGGGAAGGAGGATGGGTGGATCACCTTGATTTACAGAAGCACCAAGGTTGTATATAACAGGGCATATTTGAAAACCTGTAGGACCCTTAGCAAAAGGAGATGGGTTTGCTAGGCAGGCAAATACATTAAATGCCCACCTCCCATGTTGCATTTCAGGCACCAGTGAACCAAAATGAACACTCAGACATGAGCCAAATGTATTTTGCTAAAAGATCGAGTCTGTTAGTGTCAGCCTCTAGATTGTACTAATAGAGTTTAATATCATTCGTGAGGAGGTAGCAGGGAGGAAGCCTTCAATGTTTAGTATAATGAGCGCTAATGAAATTTGGTTTCTGTTAGTCTAAAATGAAGTGAGCTCTGTTTCTAATTTGATCCCTTGTAACCTTAATAGCAAAATCAAATAGAATAACGGAGTGAGGGATGACTATAATATCACATAGTATCAAGGTCATAACTTGAAACTGTTAATAGAATCAATCAATCAATCCATTAAGAAAGGCTTCTCTAATCTGAAGGCAGTCACGCATGTCCGAGGTAAGTTGTCTATGCCCCAAGCAGCACTATCAACAGAACTCTCTTCACTGATGGAAGTGTTCTATAACTGCATTGTGAAACACTCTAGCTGCTAGCCACATGTAACTAATAAGCTCTTAAAGTGTGTCTGATATGACCACAGAAACTAATTTTTAAGTTTATTTCATAGCTAATTTAAATAGCAACAATGTATACCGGTATGGACCGCAGATTTAGAGAGCAGATACTTTGAGTATGTACGTTCATCTGGTAATCAAACCAAAAGTAGAGACCCATATAAGAAATGTATTTGCTAAGCAATTCAAGAAATATATTAATGGAATAAGAGAAGGATTCTTTCTTTTTTTTTTTTTTTCTCATAGCCCCACAATCACAATATAGACCAGGCAAAGGAC
>NW_006292574.1:1113199-1118190 GCF_000327345.1 Myotis davidii | reverse complement strand
TTTACAAACATCAGAATGAGTAAAACTTCATCTCAGTGTCAGTCATCATATCCTGAGAAACATTCCTGCAGAATGCCCCTTTTATGTAACCAAAGTTCAATTATATGTGCTTGGTAAAAAGTAAAAGTGGAAGATGAAAAAAAAACACATAATCGATTGACAACTGTGCCTGCCATTCTAGTCAATAAGTGTATGGTCTGGAGTGATTGGTGATATAAATCCACTGTTATCTTCCTCGATGCCTGTTTCCCATAGCTCTCAATGGGAAGTATCTTGCAACTTTAATTAGGAGTAGTGTTTACAGATATATATTTACTTAGTTCCTATAGAAGAGATAAATACTCACAGAAATTTGATTTCTTATATACAGAAATTTCATTTATCTTCAAATTATTTGGTTGATTGAGAGAAATGATGAATTTGTCATTTCTGCAGGCTCAAATGATCCAGATAATCTGAGGAATTAAAATTAATGAATATTTCCACACAAGTCTTAAAAGTTTTCATCTTTTCCCAGCCAGACTCTTGTCCTCGGTATGTCCTTGGCATCGAAGAAGATAATAGTGGATTTATATCACCAATCACTCCAGGCCATACACTGATTGACTAGAATGGCAGGCACAGTTGTCAATCGATTATGTGTTTTTTTTCATCTTCCACTACTTTTACTTTTTACCAAGCACATATAATTGAACTTTGGTTACATAAAAGGTGCATTCTACAGGAATGTTTCTCACTAGGTTTCAAATGTAAACTTTTTTGGTTTTCTAGAGTTTTGAGATTAAATCTTAGTTCTGATTTTTAACTTTCTCTGCTTTGTGGCTGCAGGAGATGAGCTCTTCTTCATATGCTATCAGGAGACTATCACACACAGTCCTTAGGCTAAATCATCCTCAGCCCATCATGGTGTGTCTCAAAGCATGGATTGCCCTGAGCAAGAACTATCTCATTTTCCTTGGTCTTTTCATTTCTATGCTCATATAATTCCCAAACACTTGATACAATCCACCTTATAGAGCATTTTCTTCCATTACTGCCCTATCTCAGTTCACTGCCACTGGGAAAAATGTTCTAGTCATCAACCACCTTGTTTCACAGGTTCCGGTGATGGCTTCGTCATTGCCTGCCAGGCAGTACACATTCCAGTGACAGAATCTCATCTCATGTCAGTTTTCTCTAGTTATTTGTGGAACTATTAATTGTCACTGGGTTCCCCATGAAGCAGACTCTGCAATGGAGACTAACTTAGAGCGTATGAGGAAGTTCTTGCAGGACCAATACTCATTAGTCTCTATCTGACTGTCTTGTTTATTTTTGTTATGTTGTCTTTTCTCCTCATGTACCTGGTGTGTGTGTGTGTGTGTGTGTGTGAGAGAGAGAGAGAGAGAGAGAGAGAGAGAGAGAGAGAGAGAGAGAGAGAGAGAGAAGTGAAACTATTGCAGAGAGAATTTGAGACTTTGGGAGATGCTATTTTTCTACACAGCGATTTTACATTTGCTTCTGCTAGGAAAATAAGGACAGTAACCACTAGGATCACATAATCCAATTTCTGGAATTGACAGAATTAGCAGCTGAGCTGCAAACTGTGTGCAGAGCTGTATACCTACGCTTCATTCTACCTTGTGGGTGAAAACTTTCAGATTCATAGCCGAAAGTAAAGAGTTCGTCATTTCCTGTTTACCAGGCTATGGGCTGCAATTTTTCTCCCTAGATCCACAAAAATGGTAAATATTTCACTTCACCCTTTTAGCCTCTCAGTGGCCCACTGTGGAATCCGGAAATGTCCGTGGGATGGAGTCATACCCAAATGCTCAGCTGACCTCCCAGGACTGCTGGCCTACCTGTCACTCCCCAAATCCAGGTTTTATAATTTTTCACTAGTTTGTTACTCTGTGATGCCTTCAGGCAGACTTTTTAAATATCTTATCCAGCTTCCCTAATAATTCTCAAAAGATAGGTTTATGCAAATTACTTACTTCGCCATTAACCAAAGTCCAAGTTGGTATCTTTCAAAGTACATTTTGCATAGTAATTGACCTTCCGGGCACTAATCTTAAAAATTTTTGGCTGGGAATGTGCTGTACTTATTATCATACAGCTTATAATGCCATAATGCAGATGTGAAGAAATGCAAATTCCAAAGATAACAATCTACACTACTAGTATACATACTATAATTTATCTGGGTATGTGCATATTTGTTTAAAAGCCATCAAACCAGAAAAGAGATATTTTGTGAATCGCACATCTTACATGTATGAAAGGTAACTGTGATATAGCTATAAGTTGCTTTAGAAAAGTAAATTGTGTTTGAGTAGTTGAAATTTTGAAGAAGTCCAAAGCAAATTTAAAAAAGAGATGATAGGGAACTATCACTGTAATGTAATGTTTTTTCTCTATAAGAAAGAGATATGGTTGCCGAAACCGGTTTGGCTCAGTGGATAGAGCGTCGGCCTGCGGACCGAAAGGTCCCGGGTTCGATTCTGGTCACGGGCACATCCCCAGTGGGGGACATGCAGGAGGCAGCTGATCGATGTTTCTCTCTCATCGATGTTTCTGACTATCTATCTCTCTCCCTTCCTCTCTGTAAAAAATCAATAAAATATATTAAAAAAAGAAAGAAAGAAAGAGATATGGTTCTCTCTATATTATGCTGAAGAGTATTGTCCCTAGGAATCAAATAGAGAAAATATTATCAGTGGCATTTCTGTATTTCTTTGGTGAATAGAATAATAAAAAAAAGTACTTTTCTGACTTAAGGACCCATTTTTGCTTTCAACTTGTCCCTCTTACCTAACTCCTCAAGTACCGCCATTAAAAAGAAAATTAAGATACAAATCAAGGAAGATGCATTTCAGTTGTATGTCACAGGAAAGAAAAGATCAATGAAAGTATAATCTTTGAGGGAGGATAATACAAGGAGGAAAATATACAAGCTGTTCATTTAACTTCTGTGGTATTTGCTGATTCCTGTTTGGTGTAGTCCCAGAGAGGTTGAATAATATAAATACTAGAAAGGTGCAAAGATTTAGAAAATAATATCATAAATGTATCAGAGCATGGAGAAGTGGAATCTTCATATTTATCTAAGGCAGTGGTCGGCAAACTGTGGCTCGCAAGCCACATGCGGCTTTTTGGCCCCTTGAGTGTGGCTCTTCCACAAAATACCACGTGCGGTCGCGCACGTACAGTGCAATTGAAACTTTCTGGCCCATGCGCAGAGGTCGGTATTTTGTGGAAGAGCCACACTCAAGGGGCCAAAGAGCCACATATGGCTCACGAGCTGCAGTTTGCTGACCTGGGATTTAAGGCATTTACCCGTTAGTCCATATGCATTTATCCATATGCTTAACAAGCATATCCTATTCATGTGACCTTTTCTTTGTGATTCCTAGAAGTCCATTACCATTTTTCATTTAAGTAAGATTTTATAGAATTAACTTCCTCAGTTCAACTATAACAAATATTTATTAGGCATGTATATCTGTTCAATAGGCAAGTTTTATAAAATAAACAGGGTCATAAAACTTGGTTTTAATTCAAAATGCAGTTCATGGCACAAAACCAGCCAATCAATAACACAAATCATTCAGTCTTCACAACGGCCATCAACATCATCATCATTATTATTTGCTAGGTATTGATTTTAGTGTAATGATTCATATGACATGACCTCTTTTCATTGAATGGAAGAGGGAATTGTGCCCGTGTTTCCCCTTTAGGGAAGGGATAGATGCAGTCTGACCAATGTGAGAAGCTAAATGAGGGTATTCAGTGGTCTTGATAGAGGGAAACTCTAGAGCAGTGGTTCCCAACCTTGGCTGCACATTAGAATCACCTGGCAATCTTTTTAAAATCCTGATTTCTGGGCCTCATCCTCCGGAAATTCTGTTTCTTTGTTACTAATGTTGTGGCCTCACCCCATAACATGGCTTTCGAACAATCCTTTCACAGGGGTCGCCTAAGACCACCCTGCATATCAGATATTTACATTACGATTCATATCAGTAGCAACATTACAGTTATGAAGTAGCAACAAAAATAATTTTGTGGTTGGGTCACAACATGAGGAACTGTATTTAAAGGGCCAGAAGGTTGAGAACCACTGGTAGAGGAAGGAAAGAGCTTTTCAAAATTACAAGGTTATTTGCCAGTGTACCTTGAGCAGGAAACTTCAAGCAGTTTAGAGCTGCATGGGTATAAATCACTTCCAGACTGGCGTGACATGTGTTTGGATTGCTGACAAGGGCAAGGTCAGGAAAGGTTGGATAGGCCATGAGAGGCCCCCTGGCTTGCTGTTACAGGGAATGATGAGGAATCAGGGGATTTTGAAGGAATGGTTTATCTCTGCCAAAACTGGAAGAGGAAGAAAATGAGAAATTAATCTGAGTTAGATTCCAGTTATTTGAGATATAGGGTGCCCTTCATTCATCCATATTCATTCATTTTTGAGAGTGGTCCTTCAGGCTCATCCACTTCTTCATTGTTTCACAAAGCTGCTCAGGTCTCCTGAAGCCCCCTACTGTAAACACACAGAATATAACCTCAGCCTGCAGCTCCATTCCTAAATTTGTTGCTTCATTTAGTTTCCATGTTGGCAAGTATACCGTATTTGCCGGCGTATAAGACGACTGGGCGTATAAGACGACCCCCTAACATTTCCACTCAAAATACAGAGTTTGTTATATACTCGCCGTATAAGACTACCCCCTCTTCCGCACACCTTCCACACACCAAATAAAAGGTAAAACAAAATCAGATTTGATTTTAACATTTTAATTTATATTCAAATGCTTATGACATGCAGGAAAACTGTCACAAGGCTGTATGTAATCAAACATATACATAAAACAGTGCAAGTTTATTACCGGTAAACATACCGGTAATTCACTAAAGAAAACACACTCTATAGACTGGTACCGTAGATGCTTCTCAGGAACACAGGCAAGCAGCCCACAACCTAGAGGGACTGTCAATGATAGAAGAAAGAT
>NW_006292574.1:1100394-1112924 GCF_000327345.1 Myotis davidii | reverse complement strand
GCATACACCCAGCAGCGCTGCTGATGCCTGAACGGTATGTGGAATGAAGTGGGAGGGCATCGGGAGGCCACTATGGCACAGGGCAAGCACTATGGGCAGTCTATCTGAAGTGTACCTGGCGTATAAGACGACCCCCCACTTGGAGGCATATTTTTCAGGGCCAAAAAATCGTCTTGTACGCCGGCAAATACGGTAGTTTTCTTGCATAGATTATAATATCTCTGAGGGTTACATCTTTAATAAATAAAGTAATAGAATAATAGAGGTAGGTAAGGCCTTAGAACTCTTATAGTTCTTTTTATTCATTTAATAGTGAGCTGGTTCTTTAGGAGTGTCCACATATCTATGTGTCATTCTTTATTGGAAATGTGTATCTCCTCTGCCATTGTTAATTTACTCAATCATTTATTTATGTTGGTGTAAACTGATATAAATAGATATTTGTTTTACACTTTGGATAATCATCTGATATTTATAGATTTAATGCTTTATTATTAGAGTTAAGCATTTTCCCTAGTCCGTTTAAATATTTATGATAATTCTTTTCAATGTTCTAAATTTTTGTTCAATATTTTGAAATATTTTAGCATTTTAATACATTTTAGCCAATTAATTATGATTCTTTAAAAGCCTAAAACTAACCAATGGACATAAGACACTGGGGGGTAGGGGAGGCTAGGGGACTGTCAAGGGCAGGGGGAAGAAAAGGACACATATGTAATGCCCTTTGTAATACTTTAAGCAATTTTTTAAAAAGCCTAAAACAATGTCTGCAGCCCTGGCTGGATGGCCCAGGTGGTTGGAGCGTCGTCTGGTTACACCTAAAGGTGGCGGGTTTTATTCTCAGTCAAGGCACATATCTAGGTTGCAGGTTCCATCCCCAGTCGGGATGTATACAGAAGGCACCATATGGATATTTCTCTCTCACATTGTTGCTTCTGTTTCTTTCTCTCCATTCCTCTTTCTCTAAAAAAAAAATCAATAGAAAAATATTATCAAGTGAGGATTAAAATAATAATAAAAATATGTTGTCTGCAAATTAGAAAACATAAAGGTATTATCATGTATCCTGTTTAACTAGAAATGCTATTGAATCCTCAATGTTAAAATACAGCATTTATAATTGCAACAGTTAGCAAATATAATTTCATGTTGATTAGGAAGTTTATATTAAAAGCAAAATAATTGTGTAATTGATATATTTTTAAATATTTTTATACCTTTAAAATTAACTGATGTTTATCATTTTAATTCATATTATTGATCCAGGAAATATTCATTAAATACTCAGTATGGTCCCTTCCCTTGAAGAGCTCATACTAGAGAGATAAAATAAATAACCCTTTTTATAGTGTGATAAATGCTATAATAGAAAGATATTTAAAATCCCTGCTAACAATCTTATCGACTTTTTAAAGCTGGGTACAGGTTAAATATTAATAAGATAAAATGTTAGAAATGATTGATAATGATTCTGATCAAAGTGAAAATATTTGCTGTTGCTACTGTTGTGATTTTTTTCTCCTAACTAGAACAGACCTTGTTTTACATACTTGATAATTGTGCAATAAAAGAATGAGCGGACAGCTGAGTCTTCATGCAATTAAAAGTCACATTTCAGATATAATTAAAAATTTCAGGTCAGATATAAAAGAAAATTGACCAAAGTGCTCACTTAGTCCTTATGTAATAGTTTTATGAATCTTAAAAAGTATTTATTTCAGTTGTTTTGCTATTTTAAAACATTTTCCCCAAGACCCCTTAATTAAAGCACTCTTCATTAATCCTTCAAACTCACACACCCAAGAGGATTTAATCTTTGTAGTTCTCATTAAAATAAAATAAAATTACCAGGGATATCACATTGTGCCATAATTTTTAAGTTTGATTACAACCAAATATATAGATGACAACATACAGGATAAGTTGAGAGAAGGCGGGCACTTAAAGGAATTTATAATGATGTCTTGTATCACAGATCAGCTAACAGCTGAGCATGGCTCCTGTTTCACAAAGTGTACTGTTTCAGATAATAAGGCCTGGCCATTTATTACATACATATGATGTGAAACCTTAAAAACACCTTTTTACATTTTTAACCAAAATAATAAAAAGTATAAATATTTTATAATGATTGATTTTCATACATATTTAACAAATGTGCATATATAATATTCTAAGCAATGTATAAAGTAATGCATTTCCCCATGCCTAATTCAAGCATCGTTTTTGAAACACAGTGGAGGAATTCTTGTTATTCATACTTTCTGAAGCGTCCTGGCCGATCACATATAGGCTTATGTGATTTGTGAAATCTCTTTTAAAAATAGCAAGGTGATGTCATTCTAATTACGTTCAGACATGGCTTTATGGATTATGTCCCTGTGTGATTATGGGCTTAACTTCAGTTTGAAGTTCACATAAGATTTTTGAAATCTCAATAATATAAGTAGGTTCCTGATTTCTATTGAGGTTTGTTTTTTCTTTATCTGTGCTATAATCTTGAGATTATTCTCATGAAGGCCAAATTAATTTCCTTTTTTTTTCCTATTAAATGATAAATGTTTTCCTACTTAATAAAAATATTTATCCAAGTCCTGCCTCTCATATGTAGTGCAGAACTACAATAGGCACTAGAATAGCTGTTCAGATCTGAGGGAGGGAACACAAAAAATGAAACATGACCAGAACATCCAAAGATGCCAGATTTACAGTGTAAGTTCTCATAATGGAGGTAAAATCATGTTGCTGTTTTTATATTAATAGTGGTCATCATAAATTAATGACAGTAGTTAATATATACTATGAAATCTGTAGCAGGTACTTATTTTTATTGAGACTTTTTAAGGTACTGTAATGAGAGGTATCTCATGCACACTATCTCAACTGCAAACCACCCTGATAAATATGATGTATTACCACAAACAATGATATATTTAAATAATTGAATTCTGTTTGGTGCTTTGTAACTGGCTTTGCATTCTCTCAGCTCCCTGAACTTTAAAATGGGGAGATTTATGGATTAAAATACATTAATGATAATTAGCTCAATAAATACAGATTTTATTATTTTATAGATGACAAAACTAAGTATCAGATGAGATAGGCAACTTGCCTAAGATTTCATAGCGATTAAATGTCACAGTTGAGATCTGAACATATATCTTGACTAGATCCAAAGTGAAATCTAAATGACAAAAATGCAAAGAAAGTTTAAAATAAAAATGTCATAAGCAGAAGTTGGAGTCAAGGGTAAGAATTTCTTAAGGAACTCAATTGCATGGGACCATATAAAAAAGAAGCAAGGATTGTTCTTTATCTTCAATATATTTTATTTTGAAACTAGAGGCCCGGTGCACAAAAATTTGTGCACTCGGGGGTAAGGTGGGGGGGCCCTCAGCCTGGCCTGTGCCCTCTCGCAGTCTGGGACCCCTCGGGAGATAACGCCCTGCTGGCTTAGGCCTGCTTTCAGGTGGCAGAGGGAAGGCCCAATCCCTAGGTGCAGCCCCTGGTCGGGCTCAGAGCAGGGCTTATTGGGGAGTTGGGGTGCCACCCCCTGTCATGCACAGAGCAGGGCAGATTGGGAGGTTATGATGCCACCCCCAGTCATGCTCCGGGTAGGGCCGATTGGGAGGCTGGGGCACCGCCCCCTGTCACACGCAGAGCAGGGCCAATGAAGGGATTGGGACGCCATCACTCTCACACACAGAGCAGGGCCGATGAAGGGGTTGGAGTGCCCCCCCCTGTCATGCTGATCCTGGTGCCGGGAGGCCTCTCGGCTCCACTGATCCCGGTGCTGGGAGGCATATTACCCTTTTACTATATAGAATAGAGGCCTGGTGCATGGGTGGGGCTGGCTGGTTTTCCCTGAAGGGTGTCCTGGATCAGGGTGGGGTCCCCACTAGGGTGTCTAGACAGCCTGGGTGAGGGGATGATGGCTATTTGCAGCTGGTCACACACCCTTCAGGGTGGGGGTCCCCACTGGGGTGCCTGGCCAGTCTGGGTGAGGGGCTGAGAGCTGTTTTCAGGCTGGCAGGTGCTGGAAGCTCCCAACCACTCCTTTTTTTCTTTTCTTTTTTTTTAAATTCTGGGCCAGCTTTAGCTCTGAGGCTCCAGCTCTTAGGCCTCCGCTGCTGAAAGTAGGTAATTGAAACAATGTATAACTCCAGCTCTCACTCCAGCTCTGAGATCCCAGCTCGCTGAAAGCTGGTTTCTGGGGTTTTTTTTAGCTTCTGTATTTGTTAAAATGTTTCACACTGCAGGCTCAGAGGCCTGCAAGGCAGGCGGGGAACGTTGGTTTCCTCCATCACTGAAGCAAGCAAGCCTCATGTTAGTTTCAAGCTGCCTGGCTGCCGGCCACCATCTTTGCTGGCAGTTAATTTGCATATCTCCCTGATTAACCAATGGGAAGGGTAGCGGTCGTACGCCAATTACCATGTTTCTCTTTTATTAGATTAGATTTGGAGCTTATTTGTGTGAGTGTATCAAATTGATTTAAAACTCAAGAATGGCAAAAATCTAATTTTGTTTATATTTGTTAACTAGCATACTATTTGGTAGCTATGAACACTCACTTCTCTACATAGGTCTTGAGGTGGTGAATACTTCGGTTGTTTGCCTCCAGTAGTTCAAAAACTATTCTTGGAATATAGGAATTGTAAAGGTACAGTGTTGTCTTTTCATAGCAGTTATTAAGGATTGACACATTTCAATCTAATTTTAAGACCTAGACTACCATGTCTACTCTTATTGACTCTATCCTATATAATAAAAGCCTGATATGCAAATTTTCCCCTCGATGGACAGTCTGACCAGGAGTTCGACCCAGAGTTCGACCAGAGGGCAGGGCCAGCCACCCAACTGTGGAAAGGGAGGCCCTGGCTGGTGGCAATGGCAGGCAGCCTGGGGAAGGGAGACCCCGGTTGGCTGCTGGCAGCTGCTAGGGACACTACTCATGAATGAATTTCATGCACCAGGCCTCTAGTTTCTCTATAATTCCCTGACACTAACTCTTCTGCATGCTGAAGGAGTCATTCCATGTTCACAATTAAATAAATACATTTTATATGGCACCTGAGTAAATCCAATCCATTCTTATTTGTTTCAGAACACATTTGCCAATTTTTAAATATACTATTACAATTCTATAAATATACACATTTCCTCATGTAATAAATAAATAAAATACTCATTTTATTTTTAGCATGATGGGACTCAGACACTTGGATCAAATGACTTCTACGGTATGAGTTTTGCTAGATAGCCTCTGAGAGTCTATTAAAATTAGGATTCTTTGAATTTAAAATTCCATGCTTAGATATCATATAATATATGCAAGTTAGTGTTTTTCATTTTTCTTTAATTTGTATAATTTTTCTTCTTGGATCTGAAATATAGTTACAATGATCTAAGACTAGGTTTCAATGTTCAATTTTAAAAATAGAAACAGCAAAAAAAAATGCTAAAATATTTTCAATTTGACTTGCCACAAAATATTCACAAGGTCTACCAGAGGAAAGGTGATATTCAAGGTTTTAAAACTCTCATATGCATGCATGATTTTTTTCATCTTCTGATATCCAATTTAATTTGAATATATTCATTTTTTGGATCAAGTGCAATAAAACATAAATGTACCAAAAAGTCAGAGAGGCATTTATGAAGGAATTCTAACCAAATCAATCGCGATTCTATTGAGTAAAATGGTGTTCTCTTTGAGTCCAGTTGAGTTGTGATTATTATCTCCAAACCTTTTGTGTTTTTATCTTTAAAATTTATTTTTTTTGCTATCCATGTTTGACAGCAGTTCATAGAAGTCATTGTCACTCTGGGGTGTATAACAAATTCTGAAAGGAAATAGATGAACAAGCTTTTCCTTATACTTCTCTCCCAAAGCAGGTCATAAAAATACATACTTTCCTTTACCTTGGTCTCTACTCCAGTTTGCCACAATCCTAATGGTTGAACTCAGGACAAGGGAATCTTGGAGAAGGTTCTCTCTCTTCTTAAGGGTGATTGATGATGTCTCTTTTCACTTTTAAAACTGGTCCTAATAGATCACATGTGCATATTAATAAGCCAATATCCATTTTCCCCCAAGGAAATATAAACATTTCTCTTGAAACTTAGAAAAAGGCTAAATAGTCTATATTAACATTTTAATGTAAGTACCACCCATTCCAATAATTACTTCCAAGATCTCTTCTTTTGCAGATAGCAATGTAAGTACAGGTACTTTGAGAAAGGGAGGATTTAATGATAGTATTAGATTTGGCCCAATTTGAACTTTGAAACACCCTAACAGCTGTGTTTTCAGTGCCTCACAGAATTGAGCTGCAATTTGTGAATCATATTCAGACTTTGTAAACATATATGACATAGGGATCGCAGTGTTTGCCACCTGTTGTGGTGTACAGACATCCTGCAAGGGTTTGCTGGCAAAGTCCTAGTTGTTTTTTTTCCTCCGGTATCATTCTTTGTGTTTATCTGTACCAACCACCTGGCACTCTCCTGTTTTCACAGAAAGCCAGGGTGGGCCCATCCTCAAAATGAACCTCCTTATTCCCTGAGCAACAGATGAAATAATGTCCTCTCACAGATGGTCTGCGGTGTATACCTAGGTAGAATATCTAATCATGACAAGGATTAACTGCAAGTTGCAAGACTCGACTTTAATTGTGACACAAATCTATTCTATAAAAGCATAAAGCAAAAAGAATATTTCAAGATGACAATATTGGCACTATCCTCTATTTGAAATGTGTGTTTGGCAGTTGCATTTCATTTCATTGCAATATGTCTAAACAGCTCAAATGTGTGACTGCAGTTTAGAAATATGCCTATTCCACGATAAAAACATTAGTTTGCATAATTGTATATTTTTAATGCTATTTACAATGGTAAACACTTTTTTTACATTTATAAGACTTTCATAAATGCTTACTCTAAGAGTAATGTTTTAACTATTAGCATGGTCAAATAATATACATATATAATGAATTTTTCAAAATTATTTTTAAATCAGACAAACTTATAGCTAACCTCTCAACAGTATGGAATTTATATTGAGAGATTCAATAATGTTTTCGTTTGTGTTTACTGAATGATTCATCTACCATTATATAATAACTAGTAGCCTGGTGCACAAAAATTTGTGCACTCAGTGGGGGGGTCTCTCAGTTATTAAACATTTATTGGCACAACACTGACCACATTGGTGGTGGTGGTGGTCTTGTCAGAATTTGTTATATTATGCAGATGAAAATCTATTTAAACAGATTTGATGTAGATATTTTCAAAAATGGAAGACTTGTCCCTGTCAACTATTTTAGTTGATTCATATCTTCACTAATTGTCATCATTGCAAAGTTTTCAGTCCCCATATGGATTGCTGGATATAATAGGTCATGCGCTGTCCCTGTCCTTTGTAGCCTTTGTTACCTTAAGGACTCTAGTTTTCCATTTATATGTTTAAGTACCAACCTTACCGGCTTAAAAATGTAAGCTTTTAACACTGCTCTCTCTGTTCCATATCCTTCTGATGAAAAGTGGAGTTGGGTTGCAGCACAGGAGAGAAAATCAGAAGGGGAATATTGAAGTAATGACTGCAGTAAGAGAAGAGGGAACCTATTTCCCTGGCCACAGGTGCTGGCGCCCTGGACCATAGGGCTGGCACCTTCTCCGGGTGGCTGCAGCCTGGGACCTCAGGCAGGTGGCTTTCCGTCTCCTGGGCTGCAGCTAGCTGCAGGCACTGGAGCCTGGACCAAAGGTGGTTGGCTTCTTCTGGCAGCGTCTTCTTCTTCTGTGTTTCCAGGGAGGGCAATCAGTTATGTGTATGTGTGTGTGCATGCAAACATAGGCGTGTACACGTGTGTATGTGGAAATCTGCTGGGCAAGTCAAAACCATGGAAGAGTTGCCCCCTATCTCTTGCATCTTCCAGAGATATCCCCCACTTTTTTATTCTATCACTACTGGAGAGTCAGTATTTGCAGTCAGCCAGGGCCCTGCCTCTGGGTGTTCTCCCATCGCTGGTGATCAGTGATCTGAGAAGCGAGGCGGGACAGGAGACAAGCAGATATCCGCCTCTTCCCTGCCCCACCCAGCTTCTCCAATCACTGTCCGGGTGGCGGACAAAGGCGACCCTGGTTCTCTGATCACGGACCAGGGCCAGGGCAAAGGTGGCCCCCAGGGCCGCCTTTGCCCTGTCACCCGGCTCTTGCATGCCGCCTGGGTTTCCAATCACCGTCAGCAGCAGGCAGCTTCTTCCGTCCTTCCCCTTTCACCTCCCAGCATTGTGCCTACATATGCAAATTAACCACCATCTTTGTTGCAGTTAATTTGCATATCACTCTGATTAGCCAATGGGAAGTATAGCGAAGGTACGGTCAATTACCATGTTTGTCTATTATTAGATAGGATTGGAAGCATCAGGTCTTGGATTTGTGATATAGGATAGGAAAAGATTTTTCTTGCCCTTGGGGTCCTGATTAGTCTGAATATTAAACTGACAAAAAAGTATGCAAATGTTTTTAGTGTAAATTTTATGTGATATGAGAGTCTTTATGGGAAATGAAGACCAAAAGAAACAGACCTAAATATTTTATACTAAGTTTGATGAAAAGTAGATAGTCATGGAGAAATATAATATACATCAAGGACTAGGAGGTGAATGTAGTAAACTGGGAGAAACTTAATAAGACCTGTTTGCTAAGATACTTTTATTGTCCCTTTGTCTTTAGAAATAAGGACTCTCTGGGTACAGAGAGGGTACCTCTCATTGGCAGGTTTTCTGATCTGTTTTAGGAGAGAAGAGTAGGGGAAGAATGGGGTAACTTTTTGCTTCTGCTTTTTTCTCAGATTCTTTTCTTTTAAAATATTCAATATGCCAAGGTGCCATATTTGGGGGTAGTGTGTTCTAAACCCCATCAGTGAGAACATTTTAATGTCTTCATTGTCATCAGATACTACTGCAGAGATTTTAACCTCATGTTTTCTACCAAGGACTATCTTACTCATAACAATATTCAAACCAGTTTAGACCAAATTTATGTTGTTGTTGTTTTTGAATGTGCAACATGCTAATATCTCCAGCAGTAATTTTTCTTGAAGTTATTTACATGTAAATATGTTGAACATTAATTTTCACCCTAATTACCATTTTTGAAAACTAAAAATAATGAACTATGAAAATTTCACTCTGATATTCTTTCTAATACTTTTGATTATATGTGATTCTGACATGATGCTGTAACTCACAAGTAGGTAAAATGTGAATTAACCTTAAATTAGTTGGACCGTTGGTCTGAGCCCTCACTTTCCTAGAAAGAAGATTGGTCTTCTAATCATTGTAAGGCCTGATGTCAGTGGTGTGAACACTGTGTTTGGACTGATATTGGGATATACATATTTTGTTATCACTATCTAGCCTTTTATACCCTGAACTTTTACTGCTGTCTAGTCCCTGGAAAGAATGTTTCATTTCTTTATTAAACATTTCTCAGTAAGACCTACATTTTGATTATAGAAACCAGTTGTTTTTGACTGACCAGAATCCATTCTTCATTATTGGGGGAAAATGCTTGTTTTTCTTTGGTGAATTACCTCTCACCTATTCTAAATCCATTGCTTTCAAAGCGTTACTTCATAGATCCAGAGATGGGTATTACCTTGGTCGTTCTGTTCCCTGATAAATATGCCTATTTTAAGTGTCATTCAAGATAGGCAAAACAAGAGTGAAAATGAAGATTTTTGTCATAAATGCCTGGAAAGAATTTCTTTTATGGTAAGGCCATAGGGAGGAGGGCAGGGAGTGTAAGATGTGAGAGTTTGTGATGACCATCTTTGCTACCATTAGGGGATTGCCAACCTGTAAATAAAGCTCGCATGGAGGGAGCCAGAGAAATAGAGAGGCGAGTCTCTAATGACAATGGGGCTCTGAACACAGTTTTTCTTCATTTGAACTACCAGTAACTTGAACCACTAGTTATATGAGTCAGTATGTTTACTGTATCTTATGAACTATCAGGTATCTACATGCAAAAATAAGAGACATGTTTACTTTTCTATTTTAGCATTGATAAATTTGAACTCAAATAGTTCCTCACCTTCCCCCACCACTTCCATTCATCTGGGAAAGAGCACATCTATTAACAAAGAGATCATGAAAGTTATACTAATAAATTTTACCCAAGTTTGCATTTCTCTGCATTTAAACTCAACATTCAATTCTAAACATTTTAAATTCTTTATGATGTTCACTGTCCCATTAAATAAAAACAATGGATGGATCATTGAATTCAGTAACTTCAAAGACAGAAAATGATCAAGAGTGCCCAAATCCTCAAGCACGGCTATTGTAATAAAACATGGGCTGGGGCAGCAGTTTGTGAATGGCACGGATACTTCCCCATTTGCACTGGGATCTGAGTTGATTTCAATAAGATATTTAGTAGCCATTTTTGCTCTCCTCATTATCTAAAGTGTTAACAAATTACATTAGGCACTGGGTGGTATGTGTGGAAGGAGAGTTCCTCACTTCAGCCAGTGTATGTGTGCGTGCGTGCGCATGTGCACACACACACGTTGGATTATCCAGATGCTCTCCTGTACACCTGAAACTAATACTAATATTGAGTGTAAATTGTAATTGAAAAAAATAAATTAAAAAGCAGATTTTCAAAGAGGCATTGGTAAATAGAACTTTAAAGAACTAGCAAGGAAAGCAGAGAGAGAAATGGGCTCAATGATTTACTTGATAAATTGTAAACGGTGTTCAGGGAAAATAGATCAAGGTATTGTTCCCTTGATAACTTGTCTATGCTTCAGAAATTATTATCACCTTTTCAAAACCCTGTAGCACATACTCATGAAAAGTCCTGAAAGTAAATACAGGTGAAATTTTACCTGATTTTTTTTTTGGGGGGGGGCATGTTTTGGTCTTAAATATAAGTTATGTGCCCTGAAAGCCAAGTATCAATTTGTCTTGCTAACTACTGAGCTGTGTGAACTTACTACCCTTCCTTGCCCCATACATGTGAGGAGATCATGACATGAAGAGTATCTCCTTCTAAAGCAGGAGCAGAGGAAAAGGCATTTGTCCATTTCTGTACCTCAAGGCTCTCTTTCCTTGGGGACAGCAGTGAATGGATTGTTCTGGGATGTAGCTCAATGGAGACACTCATAGCCCCAACAAATTCACCTGCAACATGAGATAAGTGTAGGACATATGAGAGAACCTAAGCCCAAATCTATTTGATGAAGGAAACTTTAGGATTTTTCAAAACATTGGGGAAGAGTTTATATCTTGGTGGTTTGTATTATTGCTAAAGGTGAGTGCACATCTTAATAGGATGTTGTCTGTTTCTTCATTCATGCAGATTAACACCATACACTAAGAACCACATGATGTCCTAATTCTGCACCAAAGCATAGCCTTGATATTTTCTAAATTAGGCCAGGATGAGAATGAGGTCATATGTGGTTGAGAAATTTAACTATTTTTATGCAAATTAGTTCTATACTAGAACTGAGAGAACAGCAATATCAAAGGAAGTATAGAAATGGAAATTTACCTACAATTTATATGTTGTATGGAACGCTTAGATCTTTGTTCTTTAATGTATTATTTCAATGAAAGTAATTACTATTAAATTTTTATACATATCTTAAAACCTGGGTTCTGCTCTAGTGCTAAATTGCCAGCAAGTTTTAAACTTACATTTTGCAACCTGAACAATAGAAAATTCAGAAAACTACAGGACGTTGAAAAAAGACATAGAGGAAGATATAAACAGATGGAAGAACATACCATGTTCTTGGATTGGTAGAATCAACATCAATAAAATGTCCATACTACCCAAAGCAAATCTATATATTCAACGCACTTCCCATTAAAATACCAACGGCATATTTCACAGACCTAGAACGAACTCTCCAAAAATTCATCTGGAATAAAAAAAGACCCCCAAATAGCTGCAGAAAACCAGAGAAAGAAGAACAAAGTAAGTGGGATCTCAACACCAGATATCAAGCTGTATTACAAAGCCACTGTTCTCAAAACTGCTTGGTACTGGCACAAGAACAGACATAGATCAATGGAATAGAATAGAGAGCCCAGAAATCGACCCGAACCAATATGCTCAATTAATAATTGACAAAGGAGGCAAGAATATATAATGGAGTCAAGACAGTCCCTTCGATAAATGGTGTTGGGAAAATTGGACAATACATGCAAAAAATGAAACTAGACCACCAACTTACACCATACACCAAAATAAACTCAAAATGGTTAAAGGATATATGCACCCCTATGTTCATAGCAGCACAATTGACAATAGCTAAGATTTGGAAGCATTCTAAGTGCCCAGCAGAAGATGAGTGGATTAAAAACTGTGGTACATCTACACAATGTAATACTCTGCTGCTATAAAAAGGAGTGCTTACCATTTGCAACAGCATGGATGGAACTGGAGTGAATTATGCTAAGTGAAATATGGCAGTTGGAGAAAGATAAATATCACATTATCTCACC
>NW_006292574.1:1094627-1099948 GCF_000327345.1 Myotis davidii | reverse complement strand
GGAGGGTGGGGGTAAGAGATCAACTGAAGAACTTGTATGCATGCATATAAGCATAACCAATGGACACAAGACACTGGGGGGTATGGGAGGTTAGGGGAAGTAAAAGGGGAGAAAAAAAAAGGAGACATATATAATAGTCTTTATAATACTTTAAGCAATAAAACAAAACAACACAACAAAAAAAGAAAATTCAGGTATCTGCCTGGTTGGTAGTGGTTGAGTGGAATTAAACACTTTTAGAAATAATTTGCTTTAAAAATATTGAATTCGGCGGGATGACATTGGTTAATAAAATTATATAGGTTTTAAGTGTACAATTCTATATTACATCAACTATATATTGTATTGTGTGTTAACCACCAAAGTCAAGTCTCCTTCCATCACCATATCCCTCATTTACCCTCTTCTACCTCCCTCTGACTGCATTTCCCTCTGGTAATCACCATACTGTCGCCTGTATATAAACCTCTAAAAAAGGTTTTCTTCTTCTTTTTTTTTTTCTGGAGGGGTGGGGTGCTTAATCCCTTCACCTTTTCACCCTTCCCTCCCACCCTCACCTCTGACAGCTGTCAGTTTGTTCTCATGAATCTGTTTTTATTTTTTTGGCAGTTGATTAGAAATAATTTTCTTTTAATATCACATATCACAGTCTGCTTGTAAACACGGTTATAGTAATATCTTTTAAATGCCTTTTAAAAATCTAATTTATTATATAAAAATATTTTTTCTCTTTTTAAGTGTGCTGATGAGAAGTAAGATAGACGGAGGGAGAAGAAATAAAGAGTTAGAAACAGAAGTGAAAGCAACATGGTAGTCAGTGAAAGAGATGCCTCCAGAAGAAGCCAGACCTGGGAGACAAGGGGAAGAGCAAAAATCCAGCACAATGACAGAACCTTGGAAGGATAAAACCACGCAGAGAAATAATATAACTAGGAAAGCCTCTGCTGAATAGAAGGCTGACAGAATATAGTCTAATATTTATCAGATTAAAAATTTTTATAAAAATGCATTACTTTAGTAAGAAGAGTTCAAAACTCAAGCCAAAAGTTTAAAGCTTAGATTTGTATTTGAATTTGTACTTGTAATACTACCATGCAAGCTTCTCTATGGTCTAAATCAATTGAGTATTTTCATTGATCTGGTTCTCCTTCCTTTAGATGAAGGAGAAAAGCACCCACAATTTAAGTATAAAAGAAAGGTTTGCATTAATATTGGAAGATACTGAAAACTGACAGATTTTGTATATGTACACATGAAGAAATTTCAATTTGATGAACTATTTATTACATTCAGTGGACTACACAGTATATAATTTATAATTTAAAGTTTTCAAATAATTTTATTTATGTCAAAAACATTCATGTTTTAGAAATGTTCTCACCAACATTCTACTCACCTAGAATTTGTTAGGGTTTATTTAGTTGTAAGAGAAAGAAACCCAGCTCAAATTAGCTCAAGGAATGAAAAGTGTTATGAGGACTTCCTGAGGCTTAGCTACATCCAGTGACTCAAACAGATTTCTCTTTTGACATGGCTATTACAAATCATGCAGAGAAATAATATAACTAGGAAAGTCTGCGCTGAAGAGAAGTCTGAAATAATATAGCCTAATATTTGTCAGATTAAAAATTATATAAAAATGCATTACTTTATTAAAAAGAGTTCAAAACTCAAGCCAAAAGTTTAAAGCTTAGGCTTTTAAAATTTTATCCTTCCAAGTTACCTTTGTTGTGCTGGATTATTTCTTTTATCCTGGTCCCCTGGGTCTGGCTTCTTCTGTAGGCAAAAAGCTTGAGGGAATAACCTAATTGGTCCTGTATAGGTCTCGTTGTTGTCAGCAGTGGTAGGTATGGCACTTGAACAACTGTAAGGACAACAAAGGAAGTGGTTCCCCGAAAAATATCAATTAAAAAGTAAAAGAAGAGATACTACACAGAGAAAAATGACAGAAACTATATACTGTATAATTATTGACAGCGGAATATATATATGTTTCTAATAGGGACCATTTCAAATTGCCCCCCACATAATGTGACAAAACTATCTCAGCTACAGCTGAAATTACCCTTCCCAGGAGCACAATTTTGTGTTTTATATTTCTTATGTATTTTTTCTTCTATCTAAAAGACATTTATTATCACATGTATTGAAAGTTATGGTAATTCTATTAAATGAGAGTTGCTTAATAAATCTCAAACTTGCCAAAGTCTTCTCTATCATCAAAGAAAGTAAAACAAAGTTCAAATAATAAATGAATGTCCTATTTATGAATTTTATTTATTTATTTTTTAATATATTTTATTGATTTTTTACAGAGAGGAAGGGAGAGAGATAGAGAGTTAGAAACAACGATGAGAGAGAAACATCGATCAGCTGCCTCTTGCACATCTCCTACTAGGGATGTGCCGGCAACCCAGGTACATGGCCTTGACCAGAATCGAACCCGGGACCCTTCAGTCCGCAGGCCGACGCTCCACCCACTGAGCCAAACCGGTTTTGGCTATGAATTTTATTTTTATTAACATAAATTTTACAGTGCAAATAACAAAGAGACTATTAGTTAAACTCCTGAATATTAACTTACATACACATAGGAAAACTGACTGTGAAGTCATTGGCCCTGACCCAAGGCAAAGCCAGGACTTTGAAAAACAAAATACAAAAAGTTTTACGCACCAAAGAAGTGATGGGTTTGTTGAAGGAATCATGGGTTTGTCAGATGGGTTGCACTGTATCTCTCTATAAGCCTTTGAGAATTTCACCAAGCCCATTGAATTGATCTGTGTGAACCCATCTGGCCCATTAGGCTGTGGGTTTTTTTGTTTGTTTGCTTAGTTTTTTTTGTTTTTGTTTTGTTTTTAGAAACCATGCCCATGTGTGACTTGTTCTCACCTTATGGCAAAAAAGTGAAACTGGAGAGAGAGCCAAACATATATGGAGTCTAGCACTGCAATCAGGAACTTTCTCTGTATTTACCTTTTCAAAAAATCTCTGTTGCTGGTTTCTTATCATGTACCTGACACTATGGAAGGAATAGTACTAGTAAAGTAGATTTGTTCATTCACTCATGGAGTTTACACAATAGGAAGAGAGCAAGTAACATTTATTTAGAATCCACTATGCTCTATGCTCTGACATCCTCACAAGATGGCCACCACAAGATGGCCAGCAGAGGAGGGCATTTGTGATCGATCAGGCTGGGAGGGGAGGGCAGTTGGGGGCGAACAGGCCCAGCAGGGGAGGGCAGTTGGGTGCTATCAGGCTGGCAGGGGAAGAAAGTTGGGGGCAAAATCAGGCCTGCAGGGGAGGGTAGTTGGAGGCAACCAGGCCTGCAGGGATGGGCAGTTGGGAGCAACCAGGCCTGCAGGGATGGGCAGTTGGGAGCAACCAGGCCTGCAGGGGAGAGTAGCTGGGGGCAACCAGGCCTGCAGGGATGGGCAGCTGGGGGCAATCAGGCCAGCAGGGGAGCAATTAGACATCAATCAGGCCAGAAGGGGAACTGCTAGGGGGCGATCAGGCTGGCAGGTAGAAACAGGGCAGCAGTTCTCAACCTGTGGGTTGCAAATCCTTTTGGGGTCAAGCAATAACCTGTGGGTTGCAAATCCTTTTGGGGTCAAGCGACCCTTTCACAAGGGTTGCCTAACACCATCGGAAAAAACATATATAATTACATATTGTTTTTGTGATTAATCACTATGCTTTAATTATGTTCAATTTGTAAGAATGAAAATACATCCTGCATATCAGATATTTACATTACTATTCATAACAGTAGCAGAATTACACCACAACATGAGGAACTGTATTAAAGGGTCACGGCATTAGGAAGGTTGAGAACAACTGAGTTAGGAGCAATCAGGCAGGCAGGCGGGCGAGCCGCTAGGAGCCAGCAGTCCCACATTGTGAGAGGGATGTCCACAGGGATTGGGCCTAAACTGACAGTTGGAACTCCCCCAAGGATTCCCAGATTAAAGAGGGTGCAGTCCAGGCTGAGATACACCCCCACACTCCCCATGCACAAATTTCATGCACCAGGCCTCTAGTAATATTCATAATAACCCAATGAGGAGAGCATTGCTTTATCCTGATGACCCAGCCGGTACCTTTAGTTCATTATTAATAATCCTAAGTAGTAGATTATAGAGCTAATTTAACTTTTTTAAAATGGAAAATACCAGCTAGATCTTTATATATGGGGCTCTGTTTAGATTCATATTTCATACATATGTTTAATAAGGTGCCAATATGACCTGTAAACATAACATATACCTTATTTATAATTTATGGCCATATATTTTTCTCTTCCCTGCTTTTTCTATTCATACTTCTTTTTCTAAAACATGTCTTTGATTTTAAGTAATTTTATTCTTCAATTATTATCCTTTGCACTGAGGCATGACTAAATAATGGATCTGACCGGAGCTGAAGCCTTAAGCATTTAAAGAATGAGCATATTAACTCAAGAAAATTTATGCGGTATTTTAGCTAGAGTAAATTTAATAAATTTTACTCTCTAGACAAATCAATCTAATATTAAGATATGTTTTTAGGACAAAAATATATTAATAATTTCCTGAGCTTGGCACTTCATGAAAAAATTAAACTGACATTGACAATGCTTTCTAAGTAAAATAAAACTATAAGGATGAACAAACATGACAAATAATTTTACCTTAATCTACTTAAAATATTTCTCAGATTTTAGTTTGAATCTTAGAAGACCATACATATGTGAATTGGCTGGGTAATTTTTACCTGGCATATTTCCAGTAATCTGATAATTGTGTAAACCACAATCCTATCTAGTAATAGAGAAACATGGTGATTAGCTGTAACTTTGCTACCCTTCCCATTGGCTAATAAGCAAGATATGCAAACTGCCATCCAAGATGGCGGCCGGCAGCCAGGCAGCTGAAATGAACATGAGGCTTGCTTGCTCCAGTGATGGAGGAAGCCAACATTCCCCGCCTGCCGCTGCTGGTTTCTGAACTCCGGATGGATCTATGTTGCAATTATAGAACCTTACCAAACCCCAGAAACCTGCTTTCAGCCAGCATGGCCTCAGAGCTTAGAGCGGCCAGTGATGACAACAGAGTTTCAATTATAGAATATAAACAAACCCAGGTACCTGCTTTCAGCCGTCAATGGCCTCAGAGCTAAAGCCGGCTCTCAGCTCCAGTGATAGCCATAGAGGGTAAATAAATCCCAGAATTAAAAAAAAAGAAAAAAGGAGAGGCTGGGAGCTTTAGTCACCTGCCAGCCTGAAAATGGCCCTCAGCCCCTCACCCAGGCTGGCCAGGCACCCAAGCAGGACCCCCACC
>NW_006292574.1:1093251-1094411 GCF_000327345.1 Myotis davidii | reverse complement strand
AGGGCTCCCAGGCTGTGAGTGGGATGTCTGACTGCTGGCTTAGGCCCACTCATGGGGAGCCAGCAGGTGGGCATTCCCCGAGGGGTCCCAGACTGCAAGAGGGTGCAGGCCGGGCTGAGAGACACCTCCCACTCCAGTGCCAAATTTTTGTGCACCGGGCCTCTAGTACACTATAAATGATTATATAAAGTATTTTGAAAAGAGCTGAAATAGACATATGTCATGCTATCTTTACATTGGAATATAAGTTAATAAAATCTGCTAAAGTATAATTTTTAAAAAATGATAAACTAGTAATAAATTATAAACAATATAGCACTTTCAAAATTCCTTGATTAGAATTCCCTTCCAGTTAAAATCTCTTTCTGCATTATCAAGCAAAATAAAAATAAAAATATTTTTATATGAAATACAGTTGATCCTTGAAAAAGAGAGGAAGTGAGGAGCCCCTACCTAACTTGTGCAGTCAAAAATATGGTTGACTGGAAGCCTTATTGATGCCATAAACAGTTTGCTTACCCACATTTTGTACATTATATGTACCATATGTTGTATTTTATAATATAGTAAACCAAGGAAAACAAAATATTATTAAGAAAATCATAAGGAAGAGATTGGCAGTATTTATTGAAAAACAATCTGTATATAAGCAGACATGTGAAATCCAATCCCATGTTGGTCAAAGGACAACTGTAACTTGATATGTACCATATTAATGGTACATATTGCTGTTAGTCTACCAAGGTTTAATAGTGATTTTATTTTGAGTATCCTAGGGTCAAATTGTATTTAGTTTGATGTGATATTGTATATTTTTAATATGAATTTCAAGCCATAGAAAAAAAGTAGTAGATCCATTAGGGAAATGAGCCAGTACCCTAGTGCTGAGGTCAGGTCACCTTTTCTGCACAGGGACTAGCTATCAAGGGAGACCATTTTAGCCATTTCTTAGTATGAATGTATTAGTATATTGCTTCTTGCTATTCAGAGAGTTTTCATATATATATATATGAAATTCGTGCACTGGGTGTGTGTGTGTGGGTTGGGGGAGTGTCCCTCAGCCCAGCCTGCCCCCTCTCACATACGGGGAGCCCTCAGGCATTGACCCCCATTACCCTCCAATCGCAGGATCGGCCCCTTGCCCAGGCCTGATGCCTCTT
>NW_006292574.1:1090108-1092590 GCF_000327345.1 Myotis davidii | reverse complement strand
CATCCTTAAGATAGTACAGTGGCAAGGAAGACAAATGTTCTTAAATTGTATTAAAAACATGAAGACAGAAATTATGTGACTTGTTAAGATCAAATAAATAGTTGGGGTGAAAATATAATTCAAATGCCATTTTAATTCATGCCTCCCTTTTATTAATCAACCAAAATCCTCTGATACTAAATGTATGTAAATAGTATGAGTTCCATATATTTAACATACACAGATGGGATATTATGTGGATAACTCTTCACTTCAGTGTATCACTACTATGTGAGAAATATTAGGCTGTCAATATATGGCTGCTGGATACAAAACTAACCTTTGAAATAGAATTATATTATGAGTGTATTTATGGGATGGATTTTTAAAGATCTTTTTTTGTTTTTCTCTATTCAGGTGTCTCTGTTGCTGATTTATTTGAACCCAAATAGTGGGCTTACTTGTTTATAAATTACTGCTATACACCTATTTTACATATTCAGACTATGCACTATCCCTCATATTTTTCAACCATGTATGTCATTGATTATAAGGGATGACAGATGAGAAGGTTTGGATGAAATGTAAACCTCTCATGACTCCTGAAGAAACAGCAGACTACCAATGCTTTTCTGTCAGTTGGCTATAACATTTTTATTGTTTACAAATTCTAAAGATGCATCGGCAGCATTTTGTTTGAAGCAGAGAAGACATCAAAGAATGTAATAGAATCAGGCAGTTCAGTGTATTCCTTGAGGGATTTGTATACCAGGTAAAGACTGTAAAGCAAGAAAGATTTGTATGACACAAAGGAAAGATTGTATTATTCTTCAAGGTGTGTAAAGTAGAATGAGTTTTATACAACTTCTGCAACAATTGCTAGTGCTTATACATAGTCTTGGTAATACAGATGTATCTTCAAAACAAACTAACAGTACTAGAAACCTTTAATTTCCATTTATCTGGATAAAACATTTTAAATAATACTTTTATAATGAAACAAGCCTTTTCTAGTCATTTTATTAATTATAGGCTTTGAAAGAAGACCATGAGACTTAGCGGTATTGTATATGATTTTCTTAATTGTGCTAAGAACATGATAATCTTCATAAAATATATGCACAAAGTTTTATAACTAAATGTAATCACTTCTTCAATGTATATCTCCTTCCATCACTCTTTGTCCCTGCTTTACATTCCTCCATCTTCCCCCACCCCTCCTCCCTCTGATAATCGCCATACTGCTGTCTGTGTCTATGAGATATTTTTTGTTTTGTTTTGTTTTTCACTTAACCCCTTCATGCATACTGCTGTCTGTGTCTATGAGATTTTTTTTGTTTTGTTTTGTTTTTCACTTAATCCCTTCACCTATTTCACCCATATCCCCAACCCCTCTCCCCTCTGACAGCTATTACCACCTTTTTAAAAGCTCCCTATATAATTTCATTATCCAATGAAACCCAATAAATTCAATAAAAAAGCTTTTTCTAATGTAATGAGAGGTGATAAAAATATTCAATAGTTCTGAATATTTTCTTTATGTTGATTATGGAGAATTAGCATTTTTGCCTTCTAGGTTGGGAAAGAAAACACTGTAAACATGATAGCTAATTTTTTCTCCTTGATATAATATGGAAAGCTCTAGAAAGGAATTTAAGAAACATGTCAATTCTTGACTTTGAAATTTTCTAGATAGCAAATTGGCTAAATTTTTCTCACATAGAGTGATGAAGAAGACTGTTTTATAAGGTATTTACTAGGTACAAATATTACATTTCAAATTTCTAAGCTCTTTCTCTGTGCTAAATACATTTGAGTATTTGAAAATATCAGAATATTATTGTCAGATATATGCTCACAGGTGCCATCTGTCTGTGCATAGTTCATAAGCAATTTTAAAAGCACACCTGTTTGCACACAGCAAGATATAGTAGAATAATCATGGACTTAGAGTTGCACACGCCTAATTATGAATTCTGGCACTCCTACCAAGTAGTTGAATGTATCAGGGAAATTTTTAACCACCTTGAGCCTCAATTTTAATTCTTTAACATAGTAGGGATAATAATTCTTATCTGGCAAGATTGTAAAGAATAAATGAGCTAGTGTGCTTATTCATGGAATGCTCCTTACTATTTCTGAATGATACTTTCAATCCCTTTTTGAAATTTAAATAACATTTATGGGAAATCATACCAATTAACAAAAAGAAGATAAACAACCCAATCAAAAAATGGGCAATGGACCTAAATAGATACTTTTTGAAAGAAGACATAAGGAAGGCAAAGAGACATATGAAAACATGCTCAGTCACTAATCATCTGAGAGATGCAAATCAAAACAACAATGCGGTACCATCTCACACCTGTCAGAATGGCTATCATCAACAAATCAACAAACAAAAAGTGCTGTCAAGGATGTTGACAAAAAGGAACACTTGTGCACTGCTGGTGGGAATGTAGACTGGTGTAGCCACTATGGAGAACAGTATGGAGGTTCCTCA
>NW_006292574.1:1086731-1090096 GCF_000327345.1 Myotis davidii | reverse complement strand
TGAAAATAAGCCAGTCAGAGAAAGATAAATAGCACATGATATCACTCATTTATGGAATATAATGAACAACATAAACTGATGAACAAAAACAGATCCAGAGACAGAAAAGCATCGATCAGACTGTTAAACCTCAGAGGGAAGGTAGAGAAGTGTGGGACTATGGGGGAGAGATCAACCAAAGGACTTGTATGCATGCATATAAGCCTAACCAATGGACACAGACACCAGGGGGTGAGGACATGAGTAGGGGGATAGGGGCATGGGGTGATACGGACACATATGTAATACCTAAATTAATAAAGAAAAAAATTAGAAAATTATTAATATTCAAAAATACTTAGTATAGTATTTAATAGAGACTGTATGTCCCTAAGTATTATTAACTCTCTTGCTATTTCTCTTTAATATCCTTTTAACCCACATGTTTATTATAAAGACGTCAAATTTTTATCAGTGTTGCCATTGAATATAGACCTGATATTTTTAAGCAAGTATAAACTAGATATAACCACCGTAAATAAAATTGTGAAATTACTAAATTTTTACTCCTAGTAATGATGATTGATGTGGCAAAAGCATTTTAAATTTTAATTATCATTGAATTTGCTGCTGGAAAGTCTCAATCTTTTGTTATGTAAGTTAACAAAAATTTACATATTATTGGATGTGAAACAAATATAAGACTATGACACTATTTTGACCAGTTTTTTTATTCTAAATAAAATAGCATTCAATTTGAATTAAGTGCCAACAATGTTTACTAGTATATTGATTTAAGGTAACATAAAAAGATGGTAATTCATAACAAATATTGTTTGAATTGTCTCCAAAATTATGGACTTTTTAAAATTGAAGTTAAAATAAGAATAGCTAAAATTAGGAAAAAATATCCATATGAATAACACAGTGAAGTAAATTCTTTATAACTTAATTCATCACAGTGGAATTGTAAGCTTACTGCCAAATCTTTGCCTAATTGATCTGTATTCATTGAGGAGAGTGTTTTCTTTAGCTGGTTGACTAGCTTGATTAAAGAGGACAAATTATTGCGGTGGTGATTAGTTATTTACCCTATCTTTAACTTGTATTTATCCTGTGAATAAGCTAAGAATGTCACATTAAAAACATGAGCTATTGCTTTCAAACACCAAAATAATAAAATAGTTTTTAAAAGTTAAAATATATAAAATGTAAAAAGAGATATAATGAAATTATCTTGAGAAAATGGTAGTTGAGAAATTAATTTCTCCAACCATATTTTCAATTACCCTGAAATAAAGACAGAAAATAAAAGATGAAGGAGGGAAAAAGGAAGAAAGAAAAAAAAGGGAGAGCAAAGAAAGAGATGGTGCATTGCATTTATCTGGGTAGTAGTAACTTTGATAATATGGTGATGACATTAATATTTGTTACTAATGAGCACACTGATATCCCTTCCATCCAACACACACACACACACACACACACACACACACACACACACAGCTTTCTTTAAGCATTGGGGTAATAAGGTCACATATTTAATACCTTAATCAATAAAGAAAAATTAAGATATGAATAAACTGAGCTCAGAAAAGTTAAAAATATATTGGGATTAACCAAATAACATATATTCATATATCATAATTCATGGACACAGACAGTTGTGCCCTGAAAGCATGGGGAGGGTGTGGGTGCAACATGGACACGGTCAATGGGGGAAAAGCAGAACATCTGTAACACTTTCAACAATAAAGATATATATTTTAAGAATAGATGTTCAAAGTCACTAATCTAGGTAGTGGCAAAACTAGGTTCATACTCAGATCTGTGTTACTCCAGAGACCATGATTTTAACTGTGCAGTGCAGGCTTGGTAGTAATCATTTACTCAAGAAAAAACAAACACCTAGGTTTTTAAACTTCAAACTCTGCTATCACATATTTATTGTGTCAATTGCATTGACCTTTCTGACCTTTGCTTAAAGGTACAATGAAATTGAATAATAAGCAAAAATACTTGGAAAGAAGTACCTGGCTGATTAAATATTCTATGTATATCTAAGAAGAATGTATAGAGCCAATTTGAAGAGCTTCCAAGAAAGGATAGCCATTAAAATGAGTAAGTGGAGCTCTGGATTTTACAAAAGGAACCAGAGATGCTATAATATTAAAATATTTCAAATATAAATTACCTTCTTGTAATCAGGCCAAAGAATAGCTAGAGTTTTGGATTCTTTTAATATGCTCCTTAGTGTTAATGGGGTGAACTTCTACTATAATTTAGCATCCAGGAAATAGTTTATTTGAAACCAACTACTTTAAAATCTATGACTTCTTAGTTTTGAAAATAAGTTTCTGCAAATTATTATTCATTATTATCATCAAATCATTACACTTTATTTATATTTATTAAATAAAAAGTTATTTGTGTAGTTACTAAAGCACCATTGTAAATGGTGGGGTAATGTTGGTCTGAGGATTAGAAGGTTGTTTGTTTGTTTTTATACAGTGTACTAGAGGCCTAATGCATGAAATTCATACATGCGGGGTGGGGAGATGATGGGGAGGTGTCCCTCAGCTTGGCCTGTGCCCTCTCGCAATCCAGGTAGGGTCCCTAGGCCTGGATGGCAACAAGGCCTATTCTGTGGGCAACCAGCAGTGTTATCGGGGGACCCCCACTGGCACCTGCCTTGGCCAGCCTAGTGCTGCCTGCTTGCCAGCCCTACCACCTGCTGCTGCCACCAACCCCCACCCCACCACCACCAGTCGCCTCCCTATGTGGGCAACAGATGTGGGGTTCCGTCGCTTGGCTGGCCTGGACCTCCTTCCATGGGGCAATCATTGGCCAGCCCTGCACACCAACCACAGCATAGCAGTCCGGTGGCCTGGGCCTCCTTCTGTGTGTCCCTCGTAGCAGGCCCCAGATCGATCACCGAACAGAGGGAGGCTCCACGCACCAGCTGCAGTGCCGCTGGCCAGGTAGCCTGGGTCTCCCTCTTCCTAGCGATCGATCACAGGGCTCTGTGATCAATAGCCCCGCAGAGGGAGGCCCCGCCCACCCCACCTGTGATTGATTGCTGCACAGAGGGTGGTCTGGGCCTCCCTCTCTGGGGCAATTGTGGGGTGATGGTAGGGCCCCCCGAACAATCACATGGTACCCGCCTTGACTGGCCTGGCACCAGTGCATGTCATAGCGTGGCCGTCCAGAAGGTCATTTGGACAGTTGTTCTGCTGTTTGGTTGTTCAGTCGATTTGCATATTACACTTTTATTATTATAGATTTTCACTTATTTCAAAGAGGAAGGGAGAGGGAGAGAGAGAGAGAAACATCAGTGATGAGAGAGAATCACCGATTGGCTGTTTCTAGCAACCCCCCACTGGGCA
>NW_006292574.1:1086349-1086603 GCF_000327345.1 Myotis davidii | reverse complement strand
TTGTTTGTTTTTATACAGTGTACTAGAGGCCTAATGCATGAAATTCATACATGCGGGGTGGGGAGATGATGGGGAGGTGTCCCTCAGCTTGGCCTGTGCCCTCTCGCAATCCAGGTAGGGTCCCTAGGCCTGGATGGCAATCAAGGCCTATCCGGGCTTTCCTTCCCCCAGCTGTCAGCAGCTGGTCCTGCCCCCACTGCTGCCACTGTTTGCCATCTGTAGGATGCTGCCACCCCACCCCCACCCCACCACCA
>NW_006292574.1:1075502-1086230 GCF_000327345.1 Myotis davidii | reverse complement strand
CCTCCCTCTCTGGGGCAATTGTGGGGTGATGGTAGGGCCCCCCGAACAATCACATGGTACCCGCCTTGACTGGCCTGGCACCAGTGCATGTCATAGCGTGGCCGTCCAGAAGGTCATTTGGACAGTTGTTCTGCTGTTTGGTTGTTCAGTCGATTTGCATATTACACTTTTATTATTATAGATTTTCACTTATTTCAAAGAGGAAGGGAGAGGGAGAGAGAGAGAGAAACATCAGTGATGAGAGAGAATTATCTATCTGCTGCCTCCTGCACATTCCCTACTGGGGATCCACAACCCAGGCACGGGCCTTGACCAGAAATCAAACCAGCAACCTCTTGGTTCCTAGGTCCATGCTCAACCATTGAGCCACACCAACCAGGCTAGAAGGTTGGTTTTTATTGGCACATCTAACTAGTTCTTACTTCTTGAAACACTATGTTAATTTTGTGATTTTGGTCGAGGTATCCTTACAGACATTAATATTTTCTGATTTCTTTTCAGCTTCTGGAAAATAATGCGGACAGAATAGTTCCCTTAAGGTACAATTTTTCACAAAGAAACAAAATAACTAGCTCAACACCCACACACACATATTGAAAGAGGGAGAGAGAGAGAAAGAGAAACAGAAGAATTAATACACAACCTCATGGTCAAGGGCATGGAACCAATGCATCTTACCTGTCTAACCAGGAATAATGATACATTAAAAAGTGTGATGTTGACATTTAAAAGTCAAATGCTCCAGTTTAGGAATGCTTTCCAAACCTGTACTTAAACATTACAAATGCAGAAGATGATGCTTTCAGGGCATCCTATGGAAAATGTCTGTGCCTGTTTATATCAGCGGTATCTGGTACAGTATTTTGCCAGCGTAAGGCCTGGTTGAGCCCTGATTAAAATCTTCGGAATGGCATTAAGGTTCACAAGAAACCCACTGTTCGCATGTCTTAGCATCAAGGAAACAAATCTGATAATTCATTGTTTTGTCTTTATTATACCTTTTTAAAAATATTCTGGCACTAACTGGTTTGGCTCAGTGGATAGAGCATCGGCCTGCGGACTGAAGGGTCCCAGGTTCAATTCCGGTCAAGGGCATGTACCTGGGTTGCGGCACATCCCCAGTGGGAGGTGTGCAGGAGGCAGCTGATCAATGGTTCTCTCTCATCGATGTTTCTAACTCTATCCCTCTCCCTTCCTCTCTGTGAAAAATCAATAAAATATATTTTTAAAAGATTCTGTTTATCTTTAATTAAGGACCTAAAATACCCTGAGATCCCATGGACTCTGGAGTGTGATCCCTTTAAGTCTTTATTTTTAAATTTTATTTCCATAAATATTTGTTAAGTATTATTGTCACATACTGTGCAAGGTGCTGGCAAGACCAATGTGGGGGTGGGGGGGGAGAAGAACAAGGACACTCTTCTCACTAAAGCTTACATTCAGGATAGAGGAGGAGTGAGGACCAGACAATAGTCCAAAAATGCAACCTAAACGAACTCTTAGGACAAGTGTTATAAAGGAGGGTCGCATAATGGTGGGAAAGTTTTTGGGCTGAGGAACACTAGACACTCAATTATTTCAAAAATAGAATGTAACTGATGATTTATTTTACTTTTAGAAACGACATGGTCTTTTTGGCAGAAAGGTGGTTCATATGCTTTTAGAGTCTATGCTAACTCCTCATTCTCTTAGCGGTTGCATTTTGAAATGATATGACCAGACATTATCATATGCCATTTCACTGAAAATGGACTCCTCCATGGCCTAGTGAGTTGTTTGAAGATTTTAGGGAAATGCTTTTCAAGGCTGGCACAGTTTAATTAACTCATAGCTTCTAAATGTTAATTCTAAAATGTGTGGTAATACTTCATTGCTTGGAACATTTTCTTTTATTTTGGGCTAAGAATTTCCAAGTAGACTGTTTAATGGATTCTTACAGAGAACACGTCAGATTGAGTCCTTTGTTCACTCACCTATTATTCTTTAAGTCTTCGGATGACTTAAATGTGGTTGATACTTCAGGAAAACTGTGTAGGGGAAACACGCAAGAAGAGGAATCCTAGGACCACTGTTCACCTGCTTGCAAGGTTTTCTTGACAATTCTCATGATAGCTAACGGAAAAGTGTGGCTCATAGTTACATAAATTGTACAAACAATGTGAATTTGACTAAACACCTGCTTGCCTTCTCAGAGTCTGGGATTTTTTTATGAGCTAGGATGTGAGCATTAAGTCTCTAATGAGCTTCTCTGATGAACTAAATTTCACACCTGTTGTTACAACTCATTGCTGAAGGAATTACCTACATCTGTGGGGCTCCAATGGGAAAGGGTTCTTGGATGCTTGCACCTGGTTTCCTCTAAACCAGTGGTTGTCAACCTTGGCTGCACATGAGAATCACCTGGGAATCTTTTTAAAATCCTGATTTCTGGGCCTCCTCCTCTGGAAATTCTGTTTCTTTGTTACTCATGTTGTGGCCCCACCCCATAACAAAGAAACAGAATTTCCAGAGGAGGAGGCCCAGAAATCAGGATTTTAAAAAGATTCCCAGGTGATTCTCATGTGCAGCCAAGGTTGACAACCACTGCTCTAAACTTTGCCTCTGTGCCTTGTCCCTTTGCAGATTTTGCTTTGCATCCTTTCACTGCAATCAATCACAGCTATGCATATGCTGAGTTTCAGTGAATCATTGAATCTGAGAAAGGCCTTGGGTTCCTCTAACACACCCAGGAAAGATACATATTTCTATATATACTAGTTGTGATCTCGAAGATGATATAGTCTTATTTGTGCATGAGACTCAGAAGCAAAACCTTGAAGATCAGTGGTTCTCAACCAACAGCAATTTTTCCCAAAGCGGGCATTTGGCAATAGTATCTGGAGAAATTTTCAGTCATCGCAACTGGGAAAGGGGGAGTCATTCAGTGGACAGAGAGAGGCCAAGGATGCTGTTGAACATTCTACAATGCGTAGGACATCCTCTACTACAAAGAATTATGTGGCCAAAAATGTCCATGGTTCTTTGTGTGAGAAACCTCATATAAGAATGCAAGATAATAGTCAATTGAATATCAAAACTAAAAATGTGGAAAATAAGTACAAAGGCAGAATGCACAAAGGGAAAATAATTTATTCTGAATTGAAGTTGTTACCAAGCCTAAAAACTCTTCAGAATGATTATGAAACTACTGGAGACCTGAATATGCATAGCCCTCTCAAATGTATAACCACATTACCCCCAGTGTTTAAAGAATGGATTGTTTGAAATAGAGAATGTCATTTTCAATAGGAATAGGACCAAAATTTCCCTCTTGCAAGATGTGTACAACTCCACTACTACTTTCAATTATAGTATGTAAATATTACACAAATGTCTTACTGTTGCTAGCAAGAAATGCATTTGGAACACATAGTTTCAGATACCTATTATCTCTGCTGCAGTTCTGGTAGTGGTTCTGAAAATTACACTCTTCATATCAACAAGAAATGGGCAATAAAGAGATTACCTCACATTACTCCTTCACATCTTAAATTCTTACATTCTGGAGAAATAATATTATACATGACAATGGTAGGGCTCTGGGGACAAAATAAATGCATAAGAGTCACTTAGACTTCAACTGTGCCCCAAACCAGGTTATTCTCAGGATGTTAATATGATGGGTTTAGAGGGATAGAAAATAAGGTAAGCCTTCCTGTGCTTCTAGATCAATAAAAAGTTGGTCTCAATTTTAAGTTAGATAGGAGTATGACAGACAAATCTTAAGGAGATAGGAGGGGTCCAGGTGGTATTGCTTGTGGTTGAGCATTGAACGATCAACCAGGAGGTCATGGTTTGATTCCTAGTCAGGACACATGCCTGGTTTGCGGGCTTGATCCTTAGAGGGGTGGGGGGGGGCATGCAGAAGGCAGCTAGTCAATGATTCTCTCTCATCATTAATCTTTCTGTCTCTCTCTCCTCTCTCTTCCTCTTGGAAATCAATAAAAATATATTTTAAAAGTAGGAGGGAATAGGAATTCTTAGGGTCTACTAAATTTATTAAAAAAAACTGTTGATATATATAATATATATGGGCATTTTGAGAGAGGGTAAGTCAGAAATTCACTATAGTGTGTGTGTGTGTGTGTGTGTGTGTGTGTGTGTGTGTGTGTTTTCTCTTGGCAATGCAATTGTACCACATGAACCTTGGAATCCATCCATGGCATGGGAGAGCAATATCCTGTATATGTTGTTGTTTGCTGATGGTTTGAACAAATTAAGCATTTTGGAGTCAAATCTGGAGTCAAATTCCAGTGTTTCTACTTAACCTGTGGCTTGAGCTATGTTGATTGAATCTTAATTTGAATCTTCATAATTTGTAAAATTATTGTGTAGTTATTAGGGGAACGTATGGAAGCTTGATGTGGAATTCAAAGTAACTGCTGAATATCATATTTAGCTCCTGTTTTGGTGACATTTTTTTCCACTCAAATGATGCACTGGAATGAAAAGTGAAGTATGGAATACATTCAGCACTTCCTGACAAACTGAGTTATGTCATTTATCTTTGTGGATACATGGGAAGAAGAGCACATTGAATTCAATGACTTAAGGGTAACCGAAGCTGACAGATGACAGAAAGAGACTTAGTTCACCCCAATCACTCTGGGAAGCAGACTTCTCACTTAGAATAAGTGATATTTTGAAATAGTCAAAAAATGGATGAGAGTGAACACATAGCAGAGGGTCAAGAACGTGGCATAGGGAAACAAAGTAATTGCCTCTCCGTACAACCCCATCAAAATTACAATTAAACCATAGGGCAACCATTATTTAGAACCATCTGAAATCTGGCTGAATGGAAGACCTACAACTAGAGAATTAAAGGAGAAGCCACACTGAGACTGTTAGGAGGCCATAGGCATGGAACCGGCTAATTTAAAACCCATGTGTGGCTTTATTTTTTTAATTGAGAGGAATATCTTGGCTGCAGAAGCCCCCATGAGGAGCAGGGGTCCCTACCAGACCCCTCAGCCCAGGATTCTAGTGCCTGGAAGAGAAGTCCCTGTAACTTTGGGCTATAAAAACCAGCAGAGATTGTGGCTGAGAAAGACGAAGGCTGCTAGAGTCCGAGTCAGATCCTCCTAAAGGGCTGGTGCAGGGACTTACTTGGACTCACTCCCTCTGCACTTCAGTGCTGGGGCAGAAATTTGAAAGGATCTAGGAGCATATGGGAAGGCACAAAATTGTCTGTCATCAGAGCAAGAACTGGGGGGCAGCTTTCTCCCTGATGAAAGTGCTGGCAGAGATCATTGTTCCTTTGCTGAGGCCTCCCCCACTTTAGCGCTGAAAGGTAGTCACCGTATCTGAGTTGCCATCAGCCTGGCCCACACTGTTCACCCCTTCCTTGTGACTCCCTGAGACCACACCCCACCCTACCCAATTTTCAGCCCAAGCAAGCTGCTTGCAGTCACTTTTCCATATGAATGGCTGTCCTGACTATGGCCTCCTAACAGTCTCAGTGTGGCTTCTCCTTTAATTCTCTAGTTGTAGGTCTTCCATTCAGCCAGATTTCAGATGGTTCTAAATAATGGTTGCCCTATGGTTTAATTGTAATTTTGATGGGGTTGTACGGAGAGGCAATTACTTTGTTTCCCTATGCCATCTGGCCTCAGCATCTCCTATTTCTCGTGATAAATTGCTCCAGGCCCAATACTAGCAGCAGCCTATGTAGGTTCACAGCTTGGTCTCTCCTAGACACTTACAGGCCCAACACAAGTAGCAGCCATATGGGTGGTCACTGGTGGGGCACAGGCAGAAGATGGTTTTGCACTACCCTGGCGGTCAGCTTCAGATGACACCAAATGACAACCCTACCAAATCCATGAATGACACACTCAAGGGGCAGACTTGGTAAGCACCAAAGCCCCACTGAAGCAAGTCCTGCTCCACAGTGGTGCTCCTGCACAGCAGCTTGTCCACTGTAGTTGCAACTTGCCTGAGGGCCGATCTATCCCAGTGATGCCAACAGCAGTCAAGGTTCAACTACAGCAGGACAGTGCACACAGCCCTTACAAGGGACATATAGCATCCCCAGCTCAGGTGACTGGGGAGGCTGAGCCACTGGACCCTGTAGGACACCTACTACACAATGCCACTTTACCAATTCCAGAGACATAGCAGCTCTACCTAATAATATAAATAAACATAGTGAAGCATTCAAATGCAGAGACAAATAAACATGTTGCAAATGAAAGAACAGAAGAAATCTTCAGAAAAAGAACTTAATAAAATGGAAGCAAGCACACTACCAGATACAGAGTTTAAAACAATGGTTATAAGGATGCTCAAGGAACTTAACGAGGACTTCAAGGAACTTAGTGAGAGCATCAAAGACACAAAAAAGGACCAGTGAATAATGAATGATACACTAATTGAAATGAAGAATAATTTACAGGGAATCAACAAATAGGATAGAGGACACTGAGAATCAAATCAGTAATTTGTTATATGAGGGAGCAAAAAATACCCAATCATAAGAGCATAAAGAAAAAAAGAACCAAAAATAGTGTAAGGTGCATCTGGGACAATTTTAAGTGTACCAACATTTGCATTAAAGGGGTATAGGAAAAAGAAGAGAGGGTGCAAGAAATTGAAAACCTATTAGAAAAAATGACAGGAAACTTTCCTTACCTGGTAGAAGAAATAGACATTCAAGTTCAGGAAACATAGAGTACCAAACAAGATGAAATCAAAGAGACACACACCAAGACACATCATAATTAAAATGCCAAAGGTTAAAGACAAAGAGAGAATCTGAAAAGCAGCAAGTTACCTACAAGGGAGCGCCCAATATGACTGTCCGCTGATTTCTCAACGGAAACTTTACAGGCCAGAAGGGAGTGCCAAGAAATATTCAAAGTAATGAAAAGCAAGACCCTACAATCAAAATTACGCTACCCAGCAAAGCTATCATTTAGAATTGTAGAACATTAAAGAGCTTCACCGACAAGAAAAAGTGAAAGGAGTCCATCACCACCAAACCAGTATTACATGGAATCTTTTTTAAAAAATATATTTTATTGAATTTTTTACAGGGAGGAAGGGTGAGGGAGAGGGATAACGAGTTAGAAACATCCATGAGAGAGAAGCCGATTCGGCTGCCTCTTGCATGCCCCCTACTGGGGATGTGCCTGCAACCCAGGTACATGCCCTTGACCGGAATCGAACCTGGGACCCTTGAGTCTGCAGGCTGACGCTCTATCTGCTGAGCCAAACTAGCTAGGGCTACATGAAATCTTAAAGGGTCTTCTTTAAGAAAAAGAGAAGAAGAAAAAGATTTAAAAATATGAACAATGAAATGGCAATAAATACATATCTATCAATAATTGAATCTAAAAATCAAAATAAATGAACAAGGAATCTAATGAACAAAATAAACTGATGAATAAAATAGAGGCATGGAAACATGGAATGGACTGATGAATCTCAGAGGGAGGGGGTGATGGGTGGGAAAAGATTAACCAAAGATCTTATATGCATATATGCATTACCTATGGACACAAACAATAGGATGGTGAAGGCCTTGTGTGGAGTGGGAACCAGGTTGAGGGAGGTAATAGGGGGAAAACGAGGAGTATCTGTAATACTCGTAATAATAAAGAGTTAAAAATAATGGATGAGACCCTGCTCAAAAATAACTATTTTCAGTGAATAAAAAGCAGCACAGACTTCTCCATAGCTGGAAATTAAGGACTTCATGAAATAATCCTAGAATTAACTATTTATTATGTGCTATAGAGCTACGTGGTTTATGGTTTGAGCTTAAGGTATTGAAAAACCAATTTAAAGACAAATATGTAAAAAAAATCTGAAACTTATAGTTGGGGCATGTTTTGAAAATTTTAAAAAGTAGTAGTGAAGATTTTTAAAAAAAGAAGATTTAGTGAATTTGGAGAAATTTATCTCACTTTATAGAGAAGAAGTTTTTCTACTATTCCTATTAATAAAAATAATTTCTTGCTAAATGACCACAACTACAAGAAAATATTACATAAAAATATCTTATTTCTATCATTTTTGTCTCACTCAACAATATTGTAACTAGTGATTAAATATCCCAGACATTTAAAAACTATTAAAGAAATGTGCTGGCCAATATTTGAAAACACGTTGGCTTTCACTTCAGATTAGTTCGACATTCTGCTTTTATTTATTGTCAGTTTCTGAATAAGTTCTGTATTATACCAGAGCAACCTTCCATTAACTGATCAAAAGTAAGTTTCTAAACCTGTCTAAAACATGGAAATCCCATGAAGTATTAGCACTATGTGGAATCCAGACAGAAACCACCTGTCAATCTTACTAATTAAGTTCAAGTTCAGTGCCACATTTAGTATGCTGTGATACACATTCAGCCAGCATACATCAGTAGACTAGTGCCTAGTACAAGAGCAAACTCTTTTACCCTTTTAAGAAATATTATATATTTGTTGATTCTTTTTGTTTGTTTTGTGCAATGTTGATTAGATCACTCTCTTTCCTTTTTGTGTTTTTTTCACCATTTATGTGAAAGGATTTAATTTGTTTTTTTTTCACCTTCCTTTGAATAGTGTTTCCTTGGCTAAAGGCAATTAGCAATCTAGCTTTCAACTGAGCTCCAATAACATGCAATTTACAAAATCTTAAAAGAACACAGGTAGTTACGAACTAGTAATCAACTTAGCTTTGGAGAAACACTTTAATTTTTTAGTATCTGTCACAATCATAAGCCCCTTGAGTTGATTTAAATCATTGAGGTATGATTGCTCTCAAAAGATTTTTTGTTTTTATTTTTCCCCTTCTCATGATGTGCTTATAAACAAAAAGAAAAAAAATTCAAAAATTAAGATAATTTATGGCACTATAGAAACTTTCCTTATATAATTTAATTAGTGATCAAATTAAAAAATAAACTGGTAAGAATAGCTGCCTTGTGCAGGTGTGTGACTCAGTGGCTGAACATCAACCTATGAACCAAAAGTTCATGCTCCAATTTTGAGCTCAGTCCCAAGTAGGGGGTGTGTAGCAGGTAGCCAATCAATGATTCTCTATCATCATTGACATTTCTATCCCCCTCCCTCTTCCATCTTCTTCATCTCTCTGATGTCACTTTTTAAAAATCATTAAAAAAAAGTTTAGGGTCCTTTGTAATTTCTTGGAAATATTTAAAGAAGAAACCTTTGTAACCAAATATATCATTTTTAAAATTAAATCCATTGGGCAAAAGTGATTAGTGAAATTATCTAAGTTTCATAGTTCAACTATATAATACATCATCTGTAAATTACATCTTGTGCTCACCATCCATACTCTAGTATTCTTCTGTCACCACATATTTGACTCCCTTTACCCTTTATACCTCCCTCTGCTCCTTTCCCCTCACAACATCACCATGGTGATATTGATATCTATGAGTTTATTTGTTGGTTGCTTTCTGTTTTAAATTCCACCCCATACTAGAGGCCTGGTGCATGAAATTTTTGCACTGGGGAGAGGGGTGTCCCTCAACCCAGCCTGCACCCTCTCCAATCTGGGACCCTTTGGGGGATGTCTGACTGCCAGTTTAATCCCAATCCCTGCAGGATCCGGCCTAAACTGGCAGTCGGGCATCCCTCTCACTATCCAGGACTGCTGGCTCCCAACCACTCACTTGCCTGCCTGCCTGATTGCCCCTAACCGCTTCTGCCTGCCAGCGTGATCGCCCCCTAACCACTCCCCTGCCAGCCTGGTCGCCCCCAACTGCCCTCCTCTGCTGGCCCAATTGCCCTCCCCTCCTGGCCTGTTTGCTCTTGGGTGTGGCCATCTTGTGACCACATGGGGGCGGCCATCTTGTGTGAGAGCATGATGGTCAATTTGCATATAATCTCTTTATTATATAAGATATGCATGAAATCACATGGTTGTTTTCCTTTTCCATCTGATTTATTACACTCAGTATGATACTCTCAGGATCCATCCACATTGTCAAAAATGGCAGTATTGCATCTTTTCTGATGGTGAAGTTGTATTCCATTGTACATAGTTATCACATCTTCTTTATCCAATCATCTATTTAAATGCACTTCCTTTGTTTCCATGTCTGGGCCACTGTGAATAATACTGCACTGAATATAAGAGTGCATATAACTTTGTGAACCAATGTTTTCAATTTTTTTAGGTGGATGCCCCAAAAAAGGGGTCACTGGGTCATATGGTAACTCTATTCTTAATTTTTTGAGTATCCTCCATAATGCTTTCCTTAGTGGCTGCATTTGTTTACATTCCCACCTGCAGTGAATAAGAGTTTTTTTCCTTCACAACCTCTTTCTCCAACAATTGTTAATAAGTGTCTTGTTATAAACAGCCATTCTAACAGGTGGAGGTGGTATCTCATTGTCGTTTTGGTTTGCATTTCCATAACACAAGGATAAAAATATATTTTAGCATCTACCATGTCACCCTTAATAGTTAGGAGCAATATTTAGGGATACAGCATAGCATATATTATGTTAAGGATTCCACTTTTGCCTGTATATTATATTATAAAAGATATATACATCTCTTGCTCTTTTTTTCCCTCTCTCTCTGAAGTGGTGGCAATTTATAATAACAGATTAAAGTATACTTAGAAACCAAATTAAGAAGTATGCTTTGGGTTATTAGTATAAGCTTGTTAAAGTATGACTAAGTGGTCCTGTGAGAATTTTTATAATCTACAAATGTTTTCTT
>NW_006292574.1:1052978-1075491 GCF_000327345.1 Myotis davidii | reverse complement strand
CTATTTTGTCAAGGCTTTATATTTGCATGAACTAAATATGACTACTGAAATAGGCACTTTTGGATAAAATACAAATCAATAGTAACATGCCACTTCAAAGGACTTATGTAGTCTGCATGTGTCTCAAATTTCACTAGTCTGAAAAGCCTGAGCCCAATTTTACTTGATTATATGTAATGATTTAATTATTTACTCGGCACCCAGCGATTTCCAGGGTCATGTGTCTATTCCAAAATCTTTTCCAGTTTTCACTTGCCACCTCTATTCACCATCTTTTTCTGGATTCAAACCTATAACCAATTGTATGCAAGTTATTCACATCTAGCTTTCTTCATGCTTTTGTAGCTCTTTTCTAAATGTTTCAACTGAGCTGTGGACACCTATGCATTCTTTCCGCAAATATAGTAAGAGTAGAGGCAAATTTGTAAGCTTTAACAAAATTATCTTGAAGATTTTTAAATAGTGATGAAAATTTCAACAAGGGGACAGTTAAAATCCAGTATACAACATGGCTGTTCTCAAAGAACATAAACCCATTAATTTCTATAGCAGGGGTGGGCAAACTTTTTGACTCGCGGTCCACAATGGGTTCTTAAACTGGACAGGAGGGCCGGAACAAAAGCATGGATGGATGGATGGAGTGTTTGTGTGAACTAATGTAAATTCTTTTTTGATGGGAAAAGTAATCCCAAGAGAGTCCTTTAACTATAAGGATGATGCCATCAGGGCCACAAAGTAGGAGCAAGGCGACTCTGCCTGCGGGCCGTAGTTTGCCCATGGCTGTTCTATAGTCATCTACTACTGGGTAATACATTACCAGTTTAATTCTCTGTTGTGTTTTTTTTTCTTCTTACGGCATTACTTATCGATGACAGTGACATTTTCACTATGGATCCCTGGAGAAAGTAATGTGGGCTTTTTATTTTTTATTGTTTAAAGTGTTACATATGTCTCCCTTTTCCTCTATTGACCCCCCTCCAGCCAACCCCCAGGACATCCCCCACTGCCCTAGTGTCCATGTCCATTGGTTATGCTGATATGCATGCATACAAGTCCTTTGGTTGATCTCTTACACCCCACTCCTCGCCTTCTCTCAGACGTTGGACGGTGTGTTCAGTGTTTCTTTGTCTCTGGATCTATTTTTGTTCATCAGTATGTGTTGTTGATTATATCCCTCATATGAGTGAGATCATGTGATATTTAACTTTCTCCAACTGGCTTATTTTCCTTAGCATAATGCTCTCCAGGCCCATCCATGCTGTTGCAAATAGTAAGAGTTCTTTTATACAGCAGCGTAGTATTCCATTTCAAATGGGAGTTCCATTTTTAATTTTTTGAGGAACCCAGTAGTGTTCTCCACAGTGGCTGCATCAGTCTGCATTCCCACCAGCAGTGAAGAAGGGCTCCTTTTTCTCTGCATCCTCTCCAGCACTTGTCATTTGTTTATTTGTTGATGATTGCCATTCTGACAGGTGTGAGGTGGTACCGCCTTGTCCTTTTGATTTGCATCTCTCGGATGATTAGTGACCTGGAGCATGTTTTCATATGTCTCTTGGCCTTCTGTATGTCTTCTGTCGAAAAGTGTCTATTTAAGTCCTTTGCCCATTTTTTATTGGATTGTTTATCTTCGTTTTGTTAAATTGTATGAGTTCCCCGTAACTTTTATAGATTAAACCAGCCGTGGTCAAACTATGGCCTGCGGGCCGGATCCGGCGGGTTTGAAATGAATAAAACTAAAAAAAAAAGACCGTACCCTTTTATGTAATGATGTTTACTTTGAATTTATATTAGTTCACACAAACACTCCATCCATGCTTTTGTTCCGGCCCTCCTGTCCAGTTTAAGAACCCATTGTGGCCTTCAAGTCAAAAAGTTTGCCCACCCTTGGATTAAACCCTTATCTGAGATAGCATTGGCAAATATGTTCTCCCATGCAGTGGGCTTTCGTATTGTTTTGCTGATGGTTTCTTTTGCTGTGCAAAGGCTTTTATTTTGATGTAGTCCCATTTGTTTATTTTCTCCTTAGTTTCCTATGCTCTAGGAGCTCTATCGGTAAAGATATTGCTACAACAAATGCCTGCTACTTTGCTGCGTATGGAGTCTTCTAAGATATTTAAGTATTTTTGTGTATGGTATAAGTTGGTGGTCTAGTTTCATTGTTTTTACATGTATCTGACCAAATTTCTCAGCACCATTTATTGGAGAGACTTGACTGCATTGTATGCTCTTTCCTCCTTTGCCAAATATTAATTTTGCATAATGGCTTGGGTCTATTTCTGGGCCTGTTTCATTGGTCTATATGTCTGTTCTTGTGCCAGTATCATGCAGTTTTGAGAACAGTGGCTTTGTAATATAGCTTGATGTCTGGTATTGTGATCCCTCCAACTTTGTTCTCCTTTCTCAGGATTGCTGTGGCTATTCGAGGTCTTTTTTTATTCCATATGAATTTTTGGAGAATTTGTTTTAGGACTGTGGAATATGCTGTTGGTATTTTAATGGGGGTTGCATTGAATCTATAAATTGCTTTTGGTAGTATGAACATTTTAATGATGTTGATTCTACCAATCCATGTATGGTATGTTCTTCCATTTGTTTATGTCTTCCTCTACCTCTTTTTTCAATATACTGTAGTTTTTCAAGTACAGGTCTTTTACCTCCGTAATTAAGTTTATTTTCAGGTATCTTAATTTTTTTGTGTGTGCAATGGTAAATGGGATTTTTTTTTTAGTTCCTCTTTCTGTGAGTTCATTATTGGTGTATTAAAAAAAAATAGATTTCTGGGTGTTGATTTTGTATCCTGCTACATTACCAAATTCATTTATTAAGTCTAGTAGTTTTTTAATGTAGTCTTTAGGGTTTTCTATATACAATATCATATCATTTGCTAATAATGACAGTTTTATTTCCTTTCCAATTTGGATGCCTTTTATATATTCTTCCTGTATGATCATTATGGCTAACACTGCCAGTACTATGTCAAACAGGGGTGGTGAAAGTGAGCATCCCTGCCTTGTTCCTGTTTTTAGGGGAAATGGTTTTATTTTTTGCCCACTGAACATGATGTTGGCTGTAGGGTTGTCATATAAGGCTTTTATTATGTTGTTTGTGGTATGATCCCTCTATTGTGGGCTTTTTATTTTTTAAAGGAAAGTAGTCAACTTTAGGATAAATAGAACTTTTAAGCCACTATGCTGGTCACAACATTAAAAAAGACTAAGTTAAAACATGTGGAGTCATCATCATCGTTTTAATCAGGTTATTAATTTTAAAGGCATTATTGTGAGATGTATCTTTTATAAACTATTTATTTCCATCTCCCTGTTTACCTCCTTGCCACATTGTAACCTCTTCTAACATGACTGAAGAGATCCTTTTAAAAGTCTATATCATAACACATCGTTTCTCTCCTCCGAATTCTCAATGCCTCTTTTCCTAAATCTGAATAAATGACAATTTTTTTAAATGTCCTACAGGTGCTGCATGGTCTAACCTCCCCCTTCATGCTCTGAAATCATTCACATAATAGTCTCCACTTCCATCACTTGGCTCAAGTCACAGGGTTCTTTGTCAATTTTCTGTAACCTTCGTGAGGCCCCCTCCCTTCTCTGGATACGTGCAGTGTCCTCTCTGCCTTGCATTCCCTTCACCATTATCCATTTGGCTGGATTCCTTGCCTCAGCTTTTCAGTGAGGCCTGCGCTGGACACCCTATTATAACCCACATCTTTGGCCTCCTTTGTACCTTCCCTTCTCTTCCTCTGTAACTGATCACCTTCCAATAGACAGTACACTTATTTATTTTGCCTTGTGAGTCATTACACTAAAATTTAGACTCCAATGGCACAGGATATAAGTATCTTTTGTTCATCACTGTGTCTTGAATTGCCTATTTTAGATTTTGTCAAATTCATATAAATAGATTTTTAGTATTTTCTAATACTTTTTAATAGTTGTTGATTCCATCATGATTTTCTCTCTTTCATCATAATATTGATAGTTTGGCTTTCTCTCTCTTTTGTCTGTCTGGCTGGGAGTTCATGTTTTTATTGATTTACTATGTCCTGGGTCATTTACCTAGATATCAGCTGATAGAAAGAATTTGAACTTAAGTTTGTCATCCTCTCTGTAGTACCCTGTGCTGCTTTGAGCACTTTAAATATAAAATTTCCTACCCATACCCTCTCATCATTATTTTTCTGAAGCATTCTCATCTACTTTTCTATCATTTTCTTTCTATAGCTAATCACTCTCTCTCTCTCTCTACACACACACACACACACACACACACACACACACACACACACCTAATAATATTATAACAATAATGAGATTGATTTTGAGGTGTGATATGTAGATTCAAGCTCAAGATCATTAGTTAATAAACATATCAAATGCTCACCTCTTTTCTAATGAGTGCATATCTATAATGACACTTATTTTCTTGGGAGATTAAACTAAGTCAAATAGTGGAATTTGCTCTCTTATTAAATATTTCTGAGCTTATAGTCATTAAAATATGTAAAATACTTTTAATACTGCCATTTTCCTCAACCCTAAGAAAGGAAAAAAATAATTAAAATGTATTAATAGATACAATAAAAAGTTCTTACTCTTTAGCTCGATCTCGAGTAAGTCCTCGTTAAAAAGGGAAATCTATGCCCTGAGGTTTCCACACTTATATTTGTTACTGTGGCCTCCATGAATTCAGATGGATTTCTATTTAAATCTCTCTAGTTCACACGCTGACCTCTGACAACCCAGTCGGTGCATATCATCAGTTTTTGTCACCAGAAGTGAAGTCTGACATGCAACTGGCCAGCATTCTTAGCCCAACCTTGTATGCTTGTCTTTACTGTCAAGTATTATTAAGCTCAGCCATTCACATGGATGCTATTATTACCTCTTTCTCAGTTTTAACTGGAGACTGCCCTTTGTTCTTAAAAAAAGATAAAGCTGCAAAAATAGAATTTGCTAGTTTTGAAATAACGTCTGAACTGTCATAGAGTGAAATGCAAGCTGCAGACTACTTATTTATGAATAGCACATATTTCTTCTAATATCAGGAAAGGAGCTGCTAAATTGTAAATTTGTATCAAGCAAACTTAAATCAATTGCTTTCTCATAGTGCATTTAACTCCTCACTTTACAATTTAAACCTTTATTCATTGTCTAAGAACAAAGACATTCTCCTAGAAATGGCGAGAGTGGTAGTATCCATTATGGTTATCATCTATTTTTTAATATGACTCATACATCTCTACAGTTGAATTGTACAGTTTTTGTACATAATCGTTCGGTAAAGGTATACTACTCTACAGCTAATAGTGATTTATTAAGGAATAGGAAAGTCAAATCTATTCAAATAGTTTACATAGTGACCTCTGGAAAAGGTAACTATTTTATATTCAAATTCATTTTAAGCATTGTATTGGGAATAAAGTTGTGAATTAAAACAAACATATATCCTGTCCTCCTGAGATTCACTATATATATATATTCCTGATATATATTTAGTTTGGGGACAGGCAGAGGGAAAATTGTAGAAATTACCAATCTCAATGTCTTTCTTAACAAACGTGTTTAGTAATTTCTATTAGGTTAATCATGAAAACATGTTTTTTTTCTAACTTTAAAAAAAAAATGACTTCTCACCCCAAACTGAATGTAATAGAATGCGACACTACATAAGATGTTAACATGGACTTGGGTATATTTGCATGCATCCCAAGTATGGAAATTACAAAAATATTACAGTAAGTGAACAGAAAATATGAAGACATAAAAGGCTTTGTGTGTGACCTGGAAAGGTTATGGTTTGGGAATGATAGGAGGACTTTTTTAAACTTTGAAGAGATGTCAAAGGACACACTTGAAAGTTAACCTCTTAGACAAGGACTGAAAGAATTTGACTTCCCATTAATATGGCCAGTTAATGGAGCAAAGTCACTGTGAAATGATGTGCTGGCCTTAAAGAATCACCTAACTTACTTAAGAAGCCTCCAAGATTCTTTTAATTTGTGTTTGGGAAAAGTTACTCCGTCCAATGATTCCTAAACTGGAATTTAACCTAATGCTATGAAATTTAGTGATGAAGGGTTTTAAGAAACAACTTTGTTGTGTCTTACTGAGGATAAAGATTGGCTGTTTTACGGGACATCTGTGTACACCGCTGTTCCTGTTTATAGCACATTGGACACAGACATAGTCTGCATGTGTGCAATAGGCTCTATTATGTTATGTCCCTGTCTCTCTGCTCACCTCTACGCCACTGAAAAGGGCTGCTGCTTTAGTGTTTGTGACCAACGGAGCTATTTACAGAACCGTGATGTTTGCGATAGACCATGCACCTCACGGGATACCTGACACCTTTCTCGAAAAGAGATCTCCTTCTCTGATTACAGTGCTGTGTCCCACTTTAGTCTGTCTCGCATTGTTCTTTCTAGCTGGTGTACAGCTGTGAAGTCGTGAAAGAAAATATAACTGAAAAATAAAAGGGCTGCTTAGTGGACACATTTGCTGATGAAGCTTAAAAACTGAAGCTCATGAAGGTTAAATAACTTCAGTCAGATACGTGTCAGCTTCATAGGCCCTGTTGTTTACCACACTCTAGTGCTTCATGGGCAAGCCTCAGACATGAGATGAAATGAGCTGCTTGATTCTTCTGGGAAACCAAAGTACAACATATAATTCTAAGCTTGCTCAAGTCAAAGTCAAAATGGAGTTGGTAGGCTAAAGGTTCACTCTTTTTGATAAACTTAATGTGTTTTGCTTCTTTGACTCAGTCTAAGCAATATAACTGGTTTGGTAAATTGTTTTTAGTTAATTTCTCAAGCTAAATAAATAAGATGCTTGTAGACTAGAATAAAACCAAATTGATATATGGCCTAATAAATTCAAATATTCTTAGACATTTATCAAGAAATAATTGCCCAAACCGGTTTGGCTCAGTGGATAGAGTGTCGGCCTGCGGACTGAAAGGTCCCAGGTTCGATTCTGGTTAAGGGCATGTACCTTGGCTGTGGGCACATCTCTAGTAGGGGGTGTGCAGGAAGCAGCTGATCGATGCTTCTCTCTCATCGATGTTTCTAACTTTCTATCCCTCTCCCTTCCTCTCTGTAAAAAATCAATAAAATATATTTTTTAAAAAAGAAATAATTAAGTATTTCATAATAGCTATATATATATACTTTACACAAACATTGATTATATCCCACATATGTATGAAATCACATGGTTCTTGTTCTTTTCTCTCTTGCTTAGCATGATACTCTAAAAGTCCATCCACGTTGCTGCAAATGGCAGTATTTCATTCTATCTTATGGCTGAATAGAATTCCTTGTATATATGTATCATGTCTTCTTTATTCAATCATCTATTGGAGGTTACTTCCATCATTTCCATGTCTTGGCCACTGTGACTAATACTGCAACAAAAACAGAGGTGCAAAAATCTTTGCAAATAAATGTTTTCAATTTTTTTGGATAGAAACCCAGAAGAGAGGTTACTGGGTTTAATGGTAACTCTAATCTTAATTTTTTGAGGACTCTCCATACTATTTTCCATAGTGGCTGTACCAGCAGTGAATGATGGTACCTTTTTCTCTACAAATTCTTCAACCCTTTTTATTAGTAGTCTTATTATTAATAGACATTCTAACAGGTGTGAGGTGGTATCTCATTGTAGTTTTGATTTGCATTTCCCTGATTGCTAAAGAAGTTGAACATCTTTTCATATATCTGTTGGCTATTTGTTTTTCTTCTTGGAAGAAGTACCTGCTCATGGTCTCTGCCCATTTTTAACTGGATTGATTGTTTGATTTTGAGTTGTATGAGTTCTTTATATATTTTGAATTTTAGAGCTCTTGTTTACAAATATCATCTCCCATTCACTTGGTTGCCTTTTTGTTTTGTTGGTGATTTCTTTTGCTTTGTAGAAACTTTTTTGTTTAATATAATATTATTCATTTATTTTTGCCTTTACTTCCCTTTCCTTTGGGGTTAAATTCATAAAATCTTCACTAAGATCAAGGTCCATAAGTTTGGTACCTGTGTTTCCTCTATGTAATATATTGTTTCAGGTCTTATATTTAATTCTTTGATTAATTTTAGTTAATTTTTGTACTGTAGTTTCCTTCCTTTGCATGTGGCTTTTCAATTTTTCCCAGCACCATTTATTGAAGAGATTTTATTTTCTCTATTTTATGATTCTGGCTCCTTTGTTAAAAATTATCTGCCTGTGTGCATGCGGGTTTATTTCTGAGTTCTCAATTCTGTTCCATACCATTCAGTTTCGATTATATGACTTTGTAATATAATTTGAAGTCAGGGAATGTGATATCTCTGGCTTCCTTTTGTTATTGTTGTTATTTGTTTGTTTATTTGTTTTTCCCTCTTTCTCAGGATTGCTTTGACTATTCATGTTTCTTTGTGATTCCATACAAATATCATTTTTTTTGTTTCTTTAAAAAATTCCATTGGAATTTTATGGAGATTGCATCTCTATGTTGCTTTGGGTAATATAAACATTTTCACTATGTTGATTCTTCTAATCCATGAACACAGAATGCCTTTCCATTTCACTGTGTCTTTTCCAATCTCTTTTAATAATGCTTTGTAGTTTTCAGTGTATTGGTCCTTCACATCTTTAAAGTTTATTTCTAGCTATTTTATTCTTTTTGTTGTAATTGCACAAGAAAATGTTTTTCTTCATTTCTTTTTCTAAAGTTTCATTCTTAGTATATAGGAAATCAGTGGGTTTTTGTACATTCATTTTGTATCTTGCAACTTTAATCTATTTGTTTCTTGTTTCCAATAGTTTTTTGGTGGAGTTAGTAGGGTTTTCTATATAAAGAATCATGTCATCTGCAAAAAGTAATGCTTTTACTTTTTAATTCCCAATTTAGATGCCTTCTATTTCTTCCTCTTGCCTGATTGCCCTGGGTAGGATATCCAGGACTATATTGAATAAGAGTAGTGAGGAAATTTATATGTATATATGCATAACCCATGGACACAGGTAATAGTGGTGAAGGCAGGGCAGGGAGTGGGGTAGAGTGTATCAATGGGGGACACAAGGGAGTACATCAGTAATACTTTCCACAATAAAGAAAATTTAAAAAGAGAGAGAGAGAGAATTAAAATCATACACCTGTCTTTTTTCTGATCTTAGAAGAAAAACTTTCAGTTTTCACCATTAAGTATGATGTTAGCTGAGGGTTTTTCACATAGGGCCTTTATTATGTTGGGGTACTTTCCTGTTATACCCATTTTATTGAGTGTTTTAATCTCAGATGGATGTTGCATTGTATCAAATGTTTTCTGAGTCTATTGATAAGATCATATCATTATTTTCTCTTAGTATGTTAATGTGGTGTATTACATTAATCAATGCACATATGTTGAACCATCCTTGTGACCCTGGAATGAACCCCACTTGGTCATGATGTAAGTAAGTGAATAAGATAAATAATATTAATTTTTTTTGCTTTGTGTTTTTATTTATTTTTTTCTGCTTACATAAATGAAAGTTTCATTTTGTTCTTGACTAAGTATTTATTGCAACACCAATTAGAGAAAACTTCTTTCTCATCCACGTTATGGCAACAAGTTATGGTGTTGCAGAAGACCGGAGAAAAACCAAGCAATGCTTAGAGAAATGGAGCTACCCTTTATTATTATTACACGTGAGCCCAGAAATAAATATCTTTTAAGTTCATGGTTGAGTCTTGTATCTTTTATATCTTTTTCAGTCCTTTGTCTCTCTAATATGGGGTTTTCCGTTCCCCTTTGCAAGTTCTTAAAGAGCCCTATGTGCTGGGGCTTTGAGACCTCAACCAAAGGCCTGGCCTGGCGCCAGCACTGATAACTTCATCTAGGGAAGGTTTATGAACAGGTCTTGGAGGACCAGACAATTAAAGGGGCAGTGGCTAGATTCAGATTAGTAACCCTTTCCCCCCACAAAAAAAGTCTCATTTTCCCCATCCATGGCAGGGTGGGAGTAGGGGCTAGAAAGGAAGTGTAATCAAAATCCTTTTGACACAAACAGGTTGAACTCTCGTCTGTGGCCAATAATAAATGAGCTAATAATAGCACAATGTATTGATATTCTGAAGCTCTGAATGGGGAGTCATATAGTCTAGAGAGGCCTGTTTCACTCAGAAGTTTAACCAACAGTGAGAATCATATCATGTGTTATTAAATAGCCTTAAACTAAACATGATTAATTTTAAAACTAGCAATATCCATCACAATATTTCTCTAGTGCTACTTATTGCTTTCCCAGTGTTTGTAACGCTCAGAGGAAAGCTCTTGTCACTAGGTAACTGATGTTCTGTTTACTGCTTTCAGAAAGAATCATCTCATGATTCTCCTCTGGAGAGCAGACTGACAGCACCGATTGGAGTTAGTGGAATCAGAGAAAGAAGGATTACTCAGGCTCTTGCTTGTTGGGATTATGTCAATTTCTTTGTGAATTGCTGTTTTAGGCAAGATATAGTATACAAGTAGGGGTTGTTAGTAATTGTTCAGACTTCTTGAACATTTCCTCTTAGCCATATCCCTAAGGGCTGTTTCTCAGGAAATCCTTACAAAAACCAAAGAAGGCAAAAACTATTACTTTTTATCATAAATTTTTAAATTGATTTTAGAGGGTGGGAAGGAGAGACAGTGGACCACCTATTTGTTGTTTCATTAGTTTTGTATTCACGGTTGAGTCTTGTAGGTGCCCTGGCTGAGAATAGAACCCACAACCTTAGTGTTATCTGGATGACATTCTAACCAGCTGAGCTACCCTTCCAGGGCTATCATAATAACTTTTAATATTATTATCTTCATATTTGTTTTGCAGAAAATAAAACTGAAACTTAAGGAGATTAAGCAATGTATCTTTTGAAGGAAATGTATAGTGTTGTACAAATATACAGGGTAGGGCAAAGGTAGGTTCACAGTTGTAGGTGAGTTTATTATGTATTAATTATTGTATTGTTTCTATTTGAACAATTGTAAGCCTAACCCTGTATGATAATGATTAAAGTAGATTTATTTCCTACTCTCTTCAAGCCATCCAAGGATAAGTGCAAAACATGAGAACCAAGCATAATATTCTTATTTACTAAAAATGGATCAATAAGTAAATCGGCTGTTTCCATAGCATATGATTCAGAGCCTATGAGAAATATATTTGCAAATATTGTGTTCACTGGTTAAGCAACTGCTTTCTAATTATAACCAAGGGTAACATTCATATAATGCATTGTTTGCCTTTCTTTTTCCTCAGATTGAAATAAGATACTCAATGATCATGAAAATATAAAGAAAAAAATTCAGTTATGTTTTCTAGTCAATCTGTAATTATTCTTCAGGGCACTTCACAGCATGATGCCTTGCTAAAGAGGTGAAAATGTGAAGCCCTCTGAGGAACTGGTAAAAGCAAGTGTATGCTTCAGCGGTTTTGTTTCTATTTTGTCAGTGATCTTTAGAATTATTACAGCTCACTATCTGAGAGGACAGTTATGAAATTCTATTCAAGTACACCAGGAATAATTAAGATGACCACACACACACACACACACACACACACACACACACACCACTTTATTCTGGCCTGATGCTACTTAAGGGTGTATGATTAGGAGGAAAACATTGAAAGTCGTTCAATTTAAAGCTAAAAAGAAAGCCAATCCTGTGGGATTAATAAAATAAGGGTGAGGCCATCTGGATACACAGGTAAACCCCTGATTATGGAAAAAGAAAAAAGAAAAGAGATTTATTACTAATGGCAATAAAATTTATAGGTCTCACAAAGGAATAGGAATGGGCAGTAAATGGATTAATAGTGGGAAATAAAATTCATTTTACATCTGAAACCTTTGCCAAAATAATTTAGATTTGTATTGTTTTTAAATATATTTTATTGATTTCAGAGAGGAAGGGAAAGGGAGAGAGATACAGAAACATCCATGATGAGAGAGAATCACTGATAGGCTGCCTCCTGCACACCCTGAACCAGAGGTTGAGCCCACAATCCAGGCATGTGCCCTGACCTGGAATCGAACTGTGATGCTCAACCACTGAGCCACTCTGGCCAAACAAAAATGCTAACTTTAATAAAAAGTTTGGAAAAGTAGCAGGATACAAAATTATGCATATTTTTTGTATGAGAGCCACGTTTTTGTCATACTGTTTTATTTTCTATTTTACAACTTAAGCTAGGCTTGTGTTAAACAAAGATGTCCAATTTCCTAATAATAGGATAGTTTTATTTAATTCCTAGCAATGCATAACTAATATCTTCATTATAAGATGGGCTAGATTTGTCTAGTGATCATAATTCCATACCCTCTCCTTCTTACTACTTTAAGACAATTCATTCATTTGCTCATGTATTCATTGTCTTCATCTGTTATTTGTGTAACTGTTGAGCAGGGGGTCTTTGTCTCTGAAATTGTTTCTAACTATAACTAGTTTCTAAACCAGCAACTCAATTCTAAAAAGGAACTGTCCTGGGAGATGCTTTATTTAGACCTCTTTCTTTCTGATGCCCGTGTGGGCATGAGTGAGAACTGTGGAATCTTAGTATTAAGATAATGCTGCTGATGCACTATTTATTTCTCCTATGAGATACTACTTTCTCTGAGTTTGAGACACCTTTCATTAATTGTCCTACTTAACAAGTTTTCTGTTCCTCCTTTGGGTCTGATATTGCCTGCCTCTCAAATTCACATAGCTGTTAGGTCAAGGCCAGGGTAGACAGCTTAAGGCCCAATTCCTTTCATCACCTAGAGAGATCAGCAATTAGGAGTGCACCAAGTTCAAGTGCTCCATGTCTCTTATAAACATGTTGAAACCCTTTTAGAATTGCATTAGGAAAGCAGATCTGTGTAACATAGTGTGGTTTGGTTCTGTCTTATGAACAAGATTGTAAGCTCCCTTTTATCTAAATTCTAACATATATTCTCTGATTTTGTATTTCATGAGAGGCCTCAAATATCTGCATGCTCCCCAGGGAAGGTGGTTGAAAACAAGAATTAAGAACTATGACAGTAATTCCAAATTTTATATTATCTTCTCCTACCCATTTAGGCTTTTGCCTCAAGATTCCAATGCAATTTCAATTCTGACAATGACTCTGGGTAAAGTTTAATCATTAAACCAATTTTTAACATTATACATAGAGATCTTCCTTTTTTCAAATAGACGAGGAGTTCCTGGAGCACAGGGAGTAAGTTTGATAATAGTATATGTCCTTCACCGAACTAGTGGAGATTCCTCACTACTACATACTTAGCAATTTGGTTCTTTCAAAAAGATAAACTCATATTGTATAGAATGGCTGAAAACTGGGAGACTGGTTTATTGGATTCCTATATGTGTTTCTAGTAGGATCTAATAATTTACCTTAATGATCTCAAATATATTTGGGGATAAATTTATGAAGTGGTGTGACTACAGATAGCTTTGCATCTTTGTATAATTTGAACGTGTTTTTAATCCTTTTTCTCCTTTTAACGTTATTAGCAAATGGGGATGAGTTGAACATTGTTATAATTAACTATAAGTGACACATTATAATTCAGTAGCACTGTATTTTAAAATAATTTTTATGACACTTAATCCCATTAGTTTTTGTAGAAGTAGTAGTTATTATTCTATTAGAGCTCCAAAAAATGGTGAAAAATAAATTGTTAATGATTTTTTTATTTATAAAATTTCTCTGGAGGTCAAAAAGTTAACGGGCTTCCACCACCCCTTTTGTGTAGTCATCTTCATATCACTTTAATAACAGATTAAGAAATTGCTCACATTACATGACATTTTTAAAAATAAAATTTAAAAATCTTCAAGTATCAACACTTGGTGTCTAGTCAATTTAGTATTACAATTATTGATAGCATTGCCATTTAGAATTAATTTTTACAAACCTGTGGAATTTTACTTTAAAAGACCTGCATTTTAAACAAGAATTCAGTGTAATTCACTCTGACTCATTACTCTTTTACTTATTACTAGCTCAGAGAACAATCAATCTTCAATTATCCTCAAAAGTAGTACCTCTAAGTCATATAATTTATTACATTACAAAGTTATTATTAAGTCTCATATAGTCATCACTATCTCTTCAGCTTAATCTGTCTACACTACTGCTCCAAACTCTTTCAGCCATAACTCATTTTATTTCAGTTTCTGTATAAATTATTTCTCCATACCCCTGGGCTTTAACATCAGCTATTTCATATTTGCATGAAAACTCACTTGTGATATAGAGTATTTTTCGCCTTCAGCAACTCCCTTCCTGACACTGCAGGTGGTCTGTAGACTTACTGCAGATTCTGGAAGATTCCATAGGAGCACATTTCTTATATGGGAAACAAAACACTTAACCACGACTTACTGCAGATTCTGGAAGATTCCATAGGAGTACATCCTCATAAGCATGGTTTCTTTCTTATATGGGAAATAAAACACTTAACCATGATGAAAAGGTAGATACATTGTTCTAAGTGAAAATTAAAAATGCTCATCAAAATATATAAGTAAGGTGGTGAGGAGGCAATTCATACAGTTAAACCATATATTTGTAACACATGTAACCAGAAAAGAGCTATTATATGGAATGTAGAAGAAACACCAACCAATCAGTAAGAAAATAATATGAACCCCCTGGGGGGAAAATGGGCAAGAGGCTTCAACTACAACCTCACACAGTCTATCCCAGTAGGCAGTAAACTTATGAGGAGTCCAACTTTATGAGGGAAATGCAAATTAAAACTACAGCTAGGTATCACTACACACCCAGGAGAAGGGCTAACATTGAAAGAAAACTAACACAAAGTAGTTTAAAGGAGGCAAGTCATCCAGAATTGTCAGACTGCTTCTAGTATAAATGTGTGTAATCACTTTAAAACATGGTTTGACATTGGCATCTAAATTGAAATGGATGCATATACTATGACCTCAAAATTTTCCTCCTAGGAAGGTAGCCGTCAGAATTGATCCAAAATACCAGCATGTTCTCAGCAGCGTGTACACAGCCACAAACTGGAAACAACTCAGATGACCATCAACAATAGAATAAGTGAATAAACTGTGGTAAATGAATTATATATGGTCACAGATTATGTTACAACTAAGTTAATGTTCTACATCCTTCTTCAAGAATATTGATTGATCTTACTAACAAATGTTCAGCAACATTAGCCACATACACAAAATACCATTTTATGCCATTTCCGTAGCATAAAAAAATAGACAAACTATTTTATCCAATTAGAAGCCAAATGAGAGGAGATATGACAAATGTTTTTGGTGGACTATAATATCATTGTTCTTTACCAACATAGTGTTTTCACGAGTATGTTCAGGCTGTGCTAATTTACTGATCTGCACTCTTCATTTTCTACATTTTTGTAAAGTATGCTGTATTAGAACAAAATCAATGGGACAGATAGAAATACAGATAGAGATGATAGAGGTAGAGATAGAGATAGAGATAGAGATGGTGATCGAAACAGATATATATATAAGAGGAGATTTATTATAGAAATTGGCTCACACGTGGTTATAAAGGCTGAGAAATTCCATGATCTGCTATCTGCAAGCTGGGGAACCAGGAGAGTTGATGGTCTAATCCAGTTCAAGTTCAAAGGCCTAAAAATTGAGAAGCAAATGGTGTAATTCCAAGTCCGAAGTAGAATTTAAAGTAGAAATTTAGCATAGAAATTAAAATACTAAGAATTACTTATCATAATAAATACCACTTACTTATCGGGTTAGATTAGAGCTGGTTAATAGAAAGGTTTTAGCCTTCAGCTGCCAGGGTGTTTTTTGTTTGTTTGTTTGTTTTTGTTTTACTTTTTTTCTGACACCGATAGCAGGGTGAAAAATGTTTTAGAATGAAAATTGTTATGGCTAATTAATAAAAAGGAAATGTCTTGTGAGTTACTTTACCTTAAAAATAATTTATAGTGAAGTACTATTAATGTACTTTATTTGGCAATTATAGTGTTCTTACTGACTCTTGTTTTATTATTTTTCATTAGATACATTTAAACACATTTCCCCCAGTTATATCCCTTTAAAATGCTTAGCTCATGTAATATTGGATTATTTATTTATTTTGATAATTTATTTGAAGTTCTCCCTGGTTTAAAGAGAGAGATATAAAGGGAAATGCCATGATAAGAGCGGCTCTCATTTACTTGAGTACGTATTTTGTGCCTGTGTTTATGTTAAGCATGTGGCATCATTATCCCATTTAATCTTTACTATACCATTTTCGTTTTGGTGGTGCTGCACCTGAGATTCAAGTTCTTACCTGATTGATGAGCTTATTATTTTGACTTCTTCATCAGAGATGTCTGGAATTAATCCCTTTTGGAAATTAAGAGAATCTTAGGTATATGACTTAGTTTAGAAATTATGGAACTGATATTACTAGATCTTACATACTGAAATCCCAAGCCTTAACCATTCCTTATTCGTAGCTATTTTTTTATGCAAGAGCTTGTTCGGGAAAGGCTAAATCAGAGAACAAAAAGAATATTTAACCCAATTATATTTCATATACAAACCATCTGACTTGAGAGAAAATAAAAACTTAAATGCCTGAGATATCTTTTTGATTTTTAGAGTTTAAGTAGTATGCCATAATTTGAATCTCTAAATTTTAGTAGAATTAAAATCCTGCTGGAATCAAGTGTACACTAATTTGAGAGTTTAAAAGCAGTGATGATTTCTATAGATAGTTATACACACATATATATATATATATAGGCACGGAGCAGAGAACAGTATAGATATGATCTTGCCTTTGTGGTGTTCTTCTCTTGTCTGTCTGCCAGTCTGTATAAATGTATGTACTGATATATTTAAATGTGCAAGGATGCACAGTAAGAATTGAAAATACATGTAACAAGTGGCATATCTTGTGAGGTTGATCTACATCAAGAAAATAGTCTATAATTTTAATTTTGTGTATGCAGATAAATAAATAAAGCTAACAACACTATCTATGAGCAATGTTTTAAAATTATACGTATATTGCTATTTCTTTCATGGCAGCAAGTAATTTGGGAACAAATAAAATTATGGGAGACAAAGTTATTTTTTTGAAATATAGTAATTATTAAATATTACCTTGAATTTCATATAAATTTTAAAATAATCCCTAATTTGGTGATTTTCCTGCCTCCCCCATAAAAAAGATTATAAAGTCAATAAAGCTAAATTTCTGGGTGATTTATAATTTCTAAGTAGAAAGCCTCAGAAGGCCAAGATAGTCTCCTGAAATCTTTCAAATGCTGTCTCTACATCTTATGTACAAATCACAGCTAGAGTGTAAAAAAGATGTATTAAAACAGAAATTAAATTTTCTTGAGGGGTGATGTTCATATCTACAGTGTCTGTAAGTACAAACAAATTTAGAGAGTCATGTTGTTGAAAGTTTTGCATTGTCATTTGTTGGCATTTTAATGTTCTCACTTTCATACCTAGAAGAGTCTTTCCCAGCTCCTATAGCAGAAATCTTTCATGATTAATTGATGCAAAAAGTCATTCTTAACTCCCAATTTATCACTCATGAGGTTCAGAAGAGTTTAATCTGGGGCTGTGGTATTGAAGCAGAATTATAGGAACGTGCCTAAACTGGCAGTCAGACATCCCTCTCAATGCCAGCCTAATCACCCCCAACTGCCCCCTTGCCTGGCCTGGTCGCCCCCAATTTCCCTCCCTCCTCTGCTGGCCTGGTCACCTCTTACTGCACCCTGTGCCAGCCTGGTCACCCCTCACAGCCTCCCCCCCCACACTGGCCTGTTCGCCCCACGCAGCCTGCTTGTTCAGTCGTTTGGTCGTCCCTCACTAACCCCTCTGCTGGCCTGGTAGCCCGCCCCATGCAGCCTGCTTGTTCAGTCATTCGGTAGTCCCTTACTAATCCCAATGCTGGCCTGGTCATAGGCAGCCATCTTGTGAGGGTGTGAGGGTTAATTTGCATATTACCTCTTTATTATATAGGATATTCCCTTTAGATTTTATATACGTGGTTATTTTGTATGTGTTTTGTGTTGTTGTTTTTGTCTCAGTAGAGGTTAAGAACACACCAAAAGCAATATTGGAGCCTCACTGCTATCTGCTCTATAACTTACATAGTCATGCAACTAGAATTTGATAATTGCATTTTTGTGATGGCCATCATGATTTAATATTGTTATTTAATTCATGAATGAACAATGATAAAAATATAACATTTTAATATATATAAAAATCTATCCAATATGATATAGTTATCTCATCAATACATTCTTTGTCCCCTAATAGCTCATGTAAATTGCTTTCCATGCCTGATAAGTTAACATGGAAATGATTAGAAGCAAGATGTAGATTTTAATCTAGAATGTTTATCCTAATTGTGAATTGATGATAAATTATTGGTTTAGAGTCCAATGTTTTTTATGAACACTGCATAATAATTAAGCTCTTTGCTTCTGGGGATTTTGTAGTTACCACATCCAAAGAAGTATACTTTATATTTGAATGTTTTAACTAAAGAACACATTTTCTATATGTTTTTGTAGAATGGCTTATTTTACCATCATTTAGCTCAAATACTTGAAAATGACCTATTTTATACCCTTTGAATCTATTACTTATCTAGATAAAGAAATATGAATATTAACAATAGGGATTCTTCTTGTAGGGTTTTGGTAATTTCATTTACACCGTTAGCAAAAACAACAATAAATGTGATTAGAAGATATTTTGGAAATGTTATTGATAAAACAAGAACTCAATCTAGTAAATATAAAAATATTGAGTTACTATTTGAGTACCAGATTTACTATTTTTAGATACCTTTGTCAAGTCGTCTAATTTTTTAATTATTAATTTTCTTGTGACTTTATAAATGCTCTTAATATAAGTATTGCCTGAACTGGTTCACATTTGTTTCACAATGGTAAAGTGTAAATGTTAGCCTGGTTCTTTTTTCTGTGGAGACACAGCATTCTACGGCTATTTTCCTCATGAATTTTTTTTTTTTTTATTGAAAAGGTAATTGCCTTTCATAGTTGATTTAGAAATGCTGCTTTTGGAGTTTAACTTCTGTGCAGATCTTGAGTTGTAATAAAAATTTTAATAAGGGCTAGCTTATCTCTGCATCATCACTAACTAGCAACTCTAATTTCACATGCTTAGTTTTTCTAAACTAAAATATAAGGAAAAATCAATGTAAGCATACTTATCTAAGCATATTCTGAAACATCTAATAAGATGTCTATTTTTTAAAAGTGTATACTCATCAGGCAATACAGTACTTATCTTTAACATCTAGATCTATTAAACTGGATTCAGGGAAGGAAAGTTTGTGCTGTAATTCTACTTATATGAAAATGTTGAAAATTTAGTAGCTATTTTATTCAGTCTGTACCCAGAATCAACTTCCCTTTGTTAGTGACTGTTTTAACATCATAGTAATCCTCTTGGTTTATTATGATTAGCTCAACTTTAAGGAGTAAAATGGAGGCTTAGATGAGTACATAATTTACCCAGACAACCAAACTAATAGATACAGTTATAAGGCTCAAACATAAGTTTTATAATTTCAAATTCTATTTTTTCCATTCTACTCTTTCCACATGTATCCTCATTTTAAAAATCATGCTTTCACTGGGCTGACAATTTTTTTTCCAATTTAATGAACACCTCAGAAATAGATTTAAAAATAGTAAGTTTTAATACAATGAAAACTTCCTTTTGCTAAACAAAGTAGTTGAAAATAACTCAGTAAATATTGCCTATTAGTATTTCCTTTAAAATACTCATTAAATTAAAATTTTCAATAAAACCTTCCAAATACCTACCAAAATATTAAAGAGCCTTTCAACTTTTTTTCTAGGAAAAAACTCCATACATTTGTAATAATAGTTCAATTAAGAGTAGACAATTTTAATTTTCTAAAATATATCAACCTAAGTCATTACTTAAACTGGACCAACTGTTCTCTGGGACTTGGATTTTCATATAAGATTTGGAACAGAAAGGATCTTAACTTGAAATATGTTTAATTATTGAATCATTACATATTACATATCATATAGCTGATGCATATGAAAGATAGGAACACACATATGTATGTATATACATAAACATATATGCATGTGTGCATGTATATACATACATACATGGTGGCTTATTTGTAAATTGAGTGAATTGGATGAGATTAGAGTGTACTTTGAAAGTAGAAAGCATATAACTTCATGAATATATGGAATCAGGCAAAATATGATAGACTTATAAGGGGGATAGATGGATACAGCGAGATAGGGAGACAAAGGACCAAAGAGTGAGAATGAGTACATATCCCAGCATGATGAACAATGCAAAACGTTATGGATAACAGAAATTGTAATTAGCTTTTCCTGTTTATACTGTTGTTCATGTTGAACAATTTAACACTTTCAATTTAAACTATTATATAAATGTAAGTGTAAAACATAAAGGAATTGCTGAATTATTTATTCTGATACTTCTGTTTGTTTGTTTTTTCTATTTCTCTTTTTAAATGTATATTGACATACTGTTCTCATACATTTATTCTCTGAGGTAGCACACTGTGAAAATTATTTGATTTGGGGATAAGGTGTAAATTATTGTTGCTGCTAGGTCTTCTACAAAGGAAATGAAAACTTTGAAGATATAATTTAAATATCCAGCTGGCATTGACCTAAATGATTTGTCCACCCTCCTGAGTATTTCTTAAGTATAGAAAATGAAATTTGAAACATCTCTATTATAATTTTATTTTAATAAGTTTGACAAGTTCAAAGCTACTTTTCTTATTATATATCTTAAGGCATACAGATTAAATGGGGAATAAAGCTTCTTTTATTATCATGGTGAGATATTAAATGGCTTCTGTTCAGAGGATATACACATGAACTTGACATTGGAGTGTAAAAGAATTTTTGCTTTAACTGATCAATACCTAGCTTTGTAATAGTTTCAACTTATGCCATTAAGAGATAAATACAATTAAATTACTTTTGTGATTTCAAGTAATATATGCCTTAGATGCACTTATGTGAAATAAAAATATATATCTACATATATTTAATGAGATGGGACATATAACTGTTGTTAGATTTTCCTGTAAGGTCATGTAAGACTTTGAAGATTCAATATAAACATTAAAGTTGTATTAAAATAAAAATTTCTTTATCTCCTTAACAATATAACTTTAAAAATATATATCAGTATATAAATATGATTCTTTTAAAAATAGATACATATAGTATATTACATATATAGTATGGAATTTCATCTATTTATCCATCTAACATCTATCTATTTCTATTCCTAATTGGAAGACATTGTGATCACTTCCAGTGTCTTGGTATCACAACTGATACATCATAACTCATACACAGTTATTTGAAGACATATCTGAATACACATGTAGGGTAATTTTTAAATATTGAATTGCTATTTATTATAACACATGTATTTTAATATTTGTTAGATATTACCAAATTATTTTCACTACAAATTATAGCATTTATGCTCATTAGCAAGGTATGAGAGAGTGCCTGTTTTCCCACAGTTTCTTCTTCACTCTAAATAACCAAATTTTACCTTTGACAATCTGGTACATAGAAAATGGTATCTTCTGGTTTTGTTATATACTTTTCTCATTAGTGTTATATCAGTGTGTGTGTGTGTGTGTCTTGATAGATAAGCGTAATTTATAAATAATATAATATGAAACAATGAAATATATAAATGAGTGAAGGCACTGTGGGGAAACCCATGTTTGTGTCTTCTAGCTTCTGGTGATTCTAGGCAGTTTTTGATTTGTGGCAGCATTACTCCAATCTCTGCTTCCGTGTTCACATGACATTCTCCTGTGTCTCTATCTGTGTGTCCTCCTCTTGTGTTTCTTATAAGAACACATATCATTGGATTCAGGGCCTACCCAGTTAATGCAGTATAATTTCATCTCAATCTCTTTAATTTAATTATACCTACAAAGACAAAAATTACGGTTCTGTTTTGCCCAAATAAAGGTCATGCTCACATGTTCTAATTGTTAGGGTCTAGACATATATTTTTTTGGGGGGGTCCCTATTCAAAAACTATAAACATTTAAAAATGTTTGATCTTGATGTAGAAGAAAAACATATTGCCTAACATGAGAGTAATTAAAATTTAATCAGGATGCTATGCTTATATTACTCACAGTTTCTGCTTTTGTAAATATCTACCCTTATATGTGCTGATACTACCTACATTTGTATATTTTCTCTTTTCTCACAAAAATACGAGCTCCATAAAGGGCTTGTTAGACAATACTTTTCAAACAAAGTAAGAAGAGGTTCAAAGGGACAAAGATGCCTGACCATTGTGTTTTAAGTATTGGTATTAAATACAGGGAGAAATGCGTCTCAGCATGAGATGGCAAGTATACACTTCCGGTTTGTTTTCATAAGTTGTAGAATTTCACTGTAGAAAGGAGGAAAAATAACCCTA
>NW_006292574.1:1049047-1052794 GCF_000327345.1 Myotis davidii | reverse complement strand
CTCTGATTTTTAGAGAAAATGGAAAGGATGGGGAGAGACAGAGAAACAATGTGAGAGAGACACATTGATTGGTTGCTTCCAGCTCTCGTCTAGACCTGGCCAGCGATTGAGCCTGCAACCTAGAAGTGTGCCCTTGACTGGATTTGAACCTATGGCCAATGCTCTAACCACTGAGAAAACTGGCTTGGGCAATATGATTTTAATAATAGAGTTTAATTTCAATTTGCCAGAAGTGTTTTACTTCTATACAGAAGTTTAAACAAAACTTTCCTTATCGGACTAAGTTATGTTCTTTCTCTTATTAGTTTTTTTGTTTGTTCTATAAACAAGTTAATGATTGCCAGACTCTTACCTCGTCTGTAATTACTGTTGCTTACGAAAGCTCCATTCAGAATGAGATTACAAGAAAATTAGAGACTTCAGCCACACTTAAAATTTTTAATATGACAGTTAAAATAGCTTTCACTCTGCATTTATTATTTGGCAAGTGGAAGATAGTGCATGATACAATTTTAGTTCTCAGGTGTTTTCAAGAGAAGTGATTTTTAGAGGCTAATCTCTGTGCACAGTATTTCCCACTTTAATTAGCAATCCCTCATAAAACAGTACTTTTTGCTAGTGCTTCTGTTTGGATAAAGCCTCTTTTGGTAAGCGTTATGGCATAATTTGTTTTTCTGTTTGATACAGCAATATTCACAAAATAATTTTTAGTCTATACCAGTGGTCGGCAAACTGCGGCTCAGCAAACTGCAGATCGCAAGCCACATGTGGCTCTTTGGCCCCTTGAGGGTGGCTCTTTCACAAAATACCGGCTCTTCTACAAAATACCGACATCTGCGCATGGGCCATGAAGTTCCAATCATACTGTATGTGCATGTCCGCGTGTGGTATTTTGTGGAAGAGACACAGTCAAGGGGCCAAAGAGCCGCATGTGGCTCGCTTGCCACAGTTTACCGACCATGGGTCTATACTAACAAATTCCACTTATCCTATATTTTATTATCTATCATACTAGAGGCCCAGCGCACGAAATCATGCAAGGTTAGGGTACCTAGGCCTAGTCTGCAATCAGAGCCATTTTCTGCCTGCTTGCCATTCTCTGGCTGCCACTGCCGCTGCCAGCCACCTGGTTCCCCTCGCAGGTCCACGTCCCGCTCCACCACCACCACCACAAGCCAGCCGGTTTTCCTCACTGGCCCGGGGAACTGCCCCGCCGCCACTGCCATCCAGTCAGTTCCCCTCACAGGCCCTCATATCACCCCACCGTCTCCGCCAAACAGCCAGTTCCCCTTGCCGGCCCCCTACTTCATAGCGACTGGTCAAGCGGTTGTTCTAGTAGTTACGCTTATGGTCGTTTGTTATATAGGATGTTTTGAAATTCACATTGATGGCAAAAGTAGTATGCAGAAGTTTCTAAAATTCCAACTACATCATCAGCGTTTTATTCAATTCAGTTTTATATTAGTACTAGAGGCCCAGTGCATGAAATTCTGCAAGAGTAGGCCTTCCTTCCCCTGGCTGCTGGCACTGGCTACCCTTTGGCACCTGGGACCCAGTCTTCCCTCCAGCCTCTAGCACCCAGGACCCTGGGCCTCTCTCTTTGGGGTGATCGTGGAGCCCCGTGATTGATCGCCGGGCTGGTTTGGGGTGATCGTGGAGCCCCGTGATTGATCGCCCAGCTGGTGGTTGGCCTGGGCCTCCCTCTGCAGGGCGATCATGGGGCGATGGCCAGACCCCCAACCAATTTCATCTCACCTGCCTTGGCTGGCCTGGTGCCAGTGGGTGTCCTAGCATGGTCCTGCAGGGTCATCTGGATGGTTGTTCTTCTGTGGGGTGATCGTGGAGCCCCGTGATTGATCGCCCAGCTGGTGGTTGGCCTGGGCCTCCCTCTGCAGGGCGATCATGGGGCGATGGCCAGACCCCCAACCAATTTCATCTCACCTGCCTTGGCTGGCCTGGTGCCAGTGGGTGTCCTAGCATGGTCCCGCAGGGTCATCTGGATGGTTTTTCTGCTGTTCTGCCATTCGGTCAATTTGTATATTATGCTTTTATTATTTAGGATTATTTCCAGCCACATTTAGATATTATTTCACTATTAAAATTTTATATTTTCTCCAAGTATAATATCCACCATTATGGTCACATACAAAATTCTGGTATCAGTCTGAAACTGACTTAGGAAGGCTTAATCGTAATCCAATTTATTAAAAATTAGAAACAAGTTTTATGATTGCAATTATTTCTTGCAAGTCTTTCTTTTTCTCTTTCTTCCTTTTATTATATGTTTTAGCAAGGAAAAAACTTGCATAAGCTTAAATCCAAAAAAAGGCTTTCATTGGAAGTTTAAATGCCAATGTTGATAATGCTTACAAAAAGATAAGTAGCAAATACCAAAAACTGATTTAAAAGATTGTTGCAAACCATCTTTAAATCCTAAAAATAATAGAACAAAGCATATGGAAATGTCATAATATGAATTTAACCTGGAATTTTGTATGACCCTTAAAATTTCTCACAGGATTAGAAAATTTAGTACATAAACCAAGAATAAAATTTGAGGCAAGAATAAAATTTGAAATGATGATGACCGTGTCTTAAATGCATACTTCCCTGGTAAGGTAGATGTTCATTTAAGAAAACTTTAGTGGCTATATATTCATACATACTTTGTATTACTTTTTTCTAGTAACTACATGGCATTTCTGAAAATTCTTTTTGAGAAAATCCTGACAATTGAAGTACTAAAATGTTCACGATGGGCATCCCAACATTGTAGATATTGCATATATTACTTAGCTCGATTTCTCCCAGGCAGAAAGGCACTCACAGCTATTAAAACGTGCAAAGAATGTGACTATGAAAACAGGTACTGTGAAATGCGATGTTAGTATTGTGGTCCTAAATACATAGAGAGAGCTATGCTTATGTAAGTGGCAGTTCATTATACACTCTTTTGGAGGTTTCAAATTGTTGTACCATGAGCTAGACAGCACAAGCAGTTATATTTTTTTGATCAATACCATATGTTAAAAATGTTTAACTAGAACAATTTACTTTTCATAATTCTTATTAAAATCTAATAAGAAAATATGTTAAAAGATCAAAACTGGGAGAGTATATTTGCACAAAGAAGTTAATATCAGTTTAATTTCAGCAAAGTCTTTAGCTACCCCCCTGCCATTATTTTCTTGCCCAGCTTCACTTATTTACAGTATCTTCTTAAATCTTATAGTCTTACTCATTTTTGATGCCTTCTTTAAACAACTGTGGCTACTTACAATACATACAACCTAACACACACACACACACACTACTTTTTTCCAATTTCTCTTTTCTGTACCTTAACAATCATTTTATCCCACCCACCACAATTGTATCTGATTATTTTTTAATCCTTATAAACCCTTTGTATATCAGCTTTTAGCAAAATATACGTTTGAAATGTATGACAGATTGGTGCGTATGGACATAGGGATGGAATTTACTTTTTCTTCAGTTTTTCCTTTCACTATACACTAATCATTATTAAAATTCAACTTCAAAATCATCCATAAGATCTGATTTCATCTTTGCCTATGGGCATCATAGTAATAAGTAGAATCTTAAGACTTCTACTCCCTTTCATCCACAAGAGATTCCTGATTCTCATTTATTCATCCAAGTCCGAGACTATAAAGTGTGTGTGTGTGTGTGTGTGTGTGCGCGCGCGCGCGCGCGCCTGTATGTGTGTGTGTTTCCTAGCCATTA
>NW_006292574.1:1047791-1048986 GCF_000327345.1 Myotis davidii | reverse complement strand
TGCTGAATCATGTAAAATTGGAGACTTTTCCAAGTTTTAAAAGTCACAATTTATGCTTTATGAGTAGTAATTAAAACTTGGAACCTATGAACTTTAGCAATAATTCTAATGAGGAACTTTATGGTGACTACTGCTCCAGTAAACGAGAATGCTAATTAAGTAGAAACAAAACTATAATTCATGTTTCTCTCATGATTTGTTTAAGACTTTGTTTTTCAAAAAAATTATTTTAAAGAAGGTACTTATTTAACACTTTCCATTAATTTTGCCATTTCAACAAAATATTAAAATAGTATTATGTGGCTTAAGTTCATTTCTTTTATAGTGATTTTTCTATGAAGACCCATATTAAAAATAGACATTATATATTACAAAGGGCTTTACTAATGGCAGTGCACTCAGACATAGAGGTGAAATTTGCTTATTTTAGTACTCATAAAGCATAACCTGTTTGAGAAAGAAAAAATATATTTTAGTTGTATTTGCTCCTAAAACATACAGAATCCAACACAGTAAATCATATTGAGTTGTCATTCACTGATAGGAAATAATTTTTTAGTCATAACACTGGCTATTCATATATATATATATATATAAAATGTATACACACACAAACACACACACACACACATATACTGAGTGTGCAGATTATTATGACCACTTGACGTTTGTAGGCAAATTAGCTATAATTTCGTGCTAAGTTGCTAGAGGGCCAGACCATTATAAATAGGGAAGCAGGTTGTTTACCACAATGGTAGAAGTGATTTTTTTCTGAAGATATTTTAACAGCCTTTGAACGTGGGATATATACATATATTGATTTCAGAGAGGAAAAGAGAGGGCGAGATAGAAACAAACATCAACATCAACAATGAGAATCATTGATCAGCTGCCTCCTGCATACCCTCTACTGAGGATGAAGTCTGCAACCCGGGCATGTGCCCTGGCTGACAGGAATGGAACTGTGACTTCCTGGTTCATAGGTCGATGTTTTTTAACCTATTTCTTACATTTTAACCTATTTCTTACATTTGAGTGATCCCCCCCCTTCCTTTTTTTCCATGTAGATCTTATTCAGATATCAATTCTCTGTGGAAGTTTTTATTATATTCATGAAAAATGACATTCCCATTTTCAGTGACACTCCCATCCATATCTCCATTGAAGAAACATCTTTATTTCTTTTCTCTACTGC
>NW_006292574.1:1041740-1047645 GCF_000327345.1 Myotis davidii | reverse complement strand
ATATATATATATATTTCTCCAGCTTAGTAATTCTTAAACTAAGTCATCATTTTTTAATAATTTGCCACAGTACCTGTGTGACCATTAAAAAAGTTACCAAGTATTGATTGATTGAAAATGCATCATTTCTTTTTTTACAAAGTTTTTTCATAGCCTTAATTTAATTTCTATTTATTTTATTTTTAACACTATAGGTAAATATCCAAAACTTTACATTATCAACTTATTGCTGTTATTTATAAATAATTCAAATGTTCAAGGCATTTTAAAACATATCTCTTTTCAGCTGTTTCAGCCACATATAAATTGGATCTATTTTGAAATAAATTCTATTATGGTTATTTTTCTAGTCTCTAAAGAAATTATTGCTTACCAGACTTCTGTATGATCAAATAAAACTCAGTATTACATTAAATATAGTCAGTTTAGGAAAGATCATAATTGCCTTGATGGATTTGTAACCTAAATGAAGAGCTTACATAGCTCTTAGATAATGTTATTTTTCCAAATCGAATTATTAACCTCCACATGTTTGCCAGTTGAGAAGATTAAATACTTCCTTAATCATATAGATTTATAAGATAAAATGTAAAAGCATAAATAATTGCATCAAAAATGTATAAATATTTCTAGAAAACACTGCCTTATCTGTATCTTTTTCAATATTAAACTATTATTTAAGATGAGATTTCTGCAACTAACTCATATTACAGATTCCACACATAATTTCTTAATATAATAAAAAAGCACAAACTGAAATTGTAAAGAACAATCTACCATCTGTTTATAAAAATGAGTACAATATTTCAAATTATTTTAATAACGGTAATATATATCATACTCAAAATATTCATCTTTAACAATATTTATTTTTTATCATCAATCATACAGATTTAGTCTTTAACATATTTTAAATTTTTAAATCATTATAAATGAACTTTTCCAATTCAGTTTGCTGAGGACTTTACTTAAAATGTCCTACAAAGACCATACAAATCTGCAGAGTATGTAGTTTCTGTACCTGCATAGACATAGCATTCACCTTTGTGATCCCTGGTTAGCATGCATATAATGTGACCTATACATGAATCTTAGAAAAGGTGCAACCCTAAGTTCATGGTAAGAAGAGGGGCAATGGTTAACTTACTTGTTTTTAAATAAACTCCTTATGAAAATGTAATTCAGAACCCCCCAAATAGAATACGGTAGTTAGAATCGACTATCTTTTACCTTTTATCCTTTATTGTTCTTATCTTACAACTTAAGGAAAACAGTTTTTGAACGTGAGATTTTTGTGGGTATCTGACCAAAGGAATGTCTTACAGAAATGCTTAGCTGTTGTACCACAATGCTGAAGACTATGTTCCATCTATACTTCAAGTCATTAAAAATACAACTGTTGTTCTGCACAAGACCACTCTCTTTTTTGTTTAATGTGTATTTTCTAATTTATGTTCAGCACTTCCATTCTCATCCTCAATTCCATAAGCAGCCGCCATCCAAAGGTTTAGAACAAACACTAAACTGACTGTTTACATGCATAAATTTTTTATCAGATCCTTCCACATATTAATATGTTGTTGCTGGATCCAAAGTACAAGAAACCTGGTGGCTTAAAACAACATCAATCTTTTCACAGTCTCTGTGGCTCCAGAATCTAGCCACAACTGGCTGCATCTTTGGCTCAGTGTCTTACAAGGCTGCAATCAAAGTGCCTGCGGATCGCCATGTTCCCGGGGATTGATTGGAATCCCCTACAAAGCTAATCAGGTTATTGGCAGAATTACTTCGTTTTTGATTGTGTGACTGAGGGCTGTTGGCAGAGGTCACCCTCAGGTGCAAGAGGTTACCTGTAGTTCCCTGGCACCTGTCCTTCTCCATAGGCTGTCTGCACCGAAAACATTCCCATCTTCAGGCTCAGACAAAAAATATCTCTCGTTCCAATGTGCTAAGACCGAGTCTTACGTCACCTCACTGAATCAAGGGTATGGCATCTTGTTACCTTTACCATGTTCTATTAGAAACAAATCACAGATTCCACCTTCACTCTGTAGGAAGGGATCACACAACTGCACGATTCATTCTGGGGCACTTTAGTGTGTTATTCTCACACCCTGTTAACTGAAAACTATGCTTGGACCTTTATCATTCCCTCTCTTCTTCCTCCCTCTCTTCCTTTATTTCTCACTTCCTTCTCTCCTTCCCTGTTTTTCTCGCACTGCTCTAGTCTCTCCACCTTATAAAGTGCCTGCCCAGAATCAGCACTCAGAATTTACTATGTAGTAAATTTTTAAAATTAATATTCTTTAGTGCTCCTATTATTTTTTATTGTTCAAGTTTTTATCTATCAACTGCAGCAGAATAAAATGGATTTTATTAACCTGATTTTAAACCGGGTCTCAGAACTTTTTACTAGTTTTCTATTCATACAGCAAAGAAGAGGCAAAACTAGGAAGGCACCAGGAGTCTCGCCCATCCCAAAGCCAGGACTTTCTATTATACTCCAGAAAGTCACTGGGATTATCACAATTTCAACTCTAATCACTCCTGACTGACTTAATACTTTGGCTTTTGTTAATGGATTTTCTCTAAGAGAAGAATAATTTATTCATCAATTTATTTGTGTTTCTTGGGAAATTCAAACTTCACCAAACAGGATTAGTCATAATCTGTTTCCTATGCCAGAGAATGATATTGTACAGGACTCTCCTTCAAGCTTCCTTTGAAAAGCATGCATGCACTTGCCTGAGCTTTAAAACTCATTTTACATTTACTTGGTTAAACTTTTAAGTTTCCCCATAGTTGAGATAATACTTGGCCTTGGCCCTGACAGGTTGGCTCAATTGGCGAGAGCATTATCCTGATACACCAAGGTTGTGTGTCTAATCCCCGGTCAGGGCACATACAAGAATCAACTAATGAGTGTGTAAATAAGCTGATGTCTCTCTTTCTCTCTCTCTCTCTTTCTTTCTCTCTCTCAGGTAAATAAATATAATAATAGTACTACAATACTTGGTCCTTTCTCATTTCAGAGTGCTCACTGCTTTCAAACTAAACATTTACCTGTCATTTTCTAAAACAATATGAGAAATATATTTACGTCTAAGACTAGTATTGAGATGATAGTTCAGAAAATATAGATTTAATTGAAATTCATTATAATTGGAAATTAAATTTTAATACTCCCCTAATTTGAAATCACATTACTAAAGTACTTTGAAATGACATATTAAGCAATTAATATGAAATATGGTATTTGCTTAATAATAAAGTCACAAGGAAATGAAAGTGATTTATTTCTTCAGAAGCAGCAGTTTCTGATGTGCACTAAATATATAATAAATTTTTAAATGCATGTATAATCACTAAAACAAATATCCAGTATGTATAGCAATAGTAAACATAGGTTTTTAAATCCAATCTCTTTCTAGAACTTTGACTTATTTATTTTATTAAACTAACTAGTATGGCTAGGTTATCATAACATGTGGTTTATACCTATTATTGATTAAATTGAATATTTTATTAGGATACACTTTTTAATGTAAATTTAATATGCTAATTATATTTATCAGTAATTTGTTTTCTTGGTGAGGAGTATTACCTAGAAAGAAAACCAATGTCCCACTCTCCTTTATTTAGAATTTTGTGATTAAACTATCATTAAAAGAAAAGAAGAGCCTGGCTGGTGTGGCTCAGTGGTTGAATGTTGACCTATGAACCAGGAGGTCACAGTTCAATTCCCGGTCATGGTACATGCCCAGGTTGCGGCCTTGATCCCCAGTGTAGGGTGTGCAGGAGGCAGTTGATCAATAATTTTCTCTCATCATTGATGTTTCAATCTCTCTCTCCCTTCCTCTCTGAAATCAATAATAAGACACTCACTATAGACATGTTAAGGTACTGGGTGAATTTTTTAAAGGTCCACCAAAGTTTGTAGAAGAAGAATTTCTGAACTTGTACTCTCCTTATGAGTATCATGTGGTTTCAAAAAATGTATTTTAACTTAAATCAGTCTCATTTAATGTTTACAAATGTTTAGTATATATTTAAAATGCACAAAGATGAAATGCAACACATTGTTTATAAACAGTATATCTACACTAATAAAAGACAAAGATGCTAATTGACTGTACCATCGCTATGCCCATCAGCCAATCAGAAGAGTATGCAAATTAACCCAACAAAGATGGCCCTTAAATTTGCATACTGCAGGCAGGGCGGGGCAGCTCCATCCGCCGTGCACCCCACAGCGGGATCTGCCCCACTGTGGGATTGGGCCTGCCGTGGGCGACCTGGGGCGCCCAGCTCAGCAGGGCAACAACATCCGACACCCGCCCCACCGTGGGATAGGGCCTGCCATTTGCCACCTAGGGAGCGGGCCTAAGCCAACAGGTGATTATCTCCCGAGGGGTCCCAGACTGTGAGGGCACAGGTTGGGCTGAGAGACACCCCCCCCTCCCCCCGCGCACAAATATTTGTGCACCAGGCCTCTAGTGTGTGTGTGTGTGTGTGTGTGTGTGTGTATAATTTTGAGAGAGAGAGGGTAACAGAGAGGACTACAAATAATTATATATTTCAAAGTGGACATCAAGCAAGGCTCACTCAAACATTATGGCATATCAGAAAACTCTAGCCTGGATAGTCTGGGACACATTGGAGAGGTATGTCCTCACAGTGCCAAGTGAAAACATATGTTATTTTTCTGCCTTTACATAGAATTATCTACAATCTAACCATTTCTGCCTTTAAAGTATAATTCTGCTCATGACTAAAATAAATATATGACTAGAAATAACATGAATATTTATATGTATAGTATAAATAAAACCTAAATACATCTGTTTACATGTAGATTTTATGTGTAAGTATGTAATAAAAAGTTATATAAATATATTTTATTGTACTTTATTTTTATGCAAATATATTTCATCATATTTCTCCATTATATAAATACAATGTATTTTATAAATACAATATATTTAATATTATAATAAACTAGTGCCCCAGTGCACAGATTCATGCACATTGACCAGAACTTAATTAGAGGGTGGCCGGTGGAGCAGGACTGGGTGAGATGGGCCAGGCACACCCTCTCGTGGTCCCTTCCCGGCCTGCAGCACCTTGGGCGGCACTGGGGCTCCAAGGGTGTCTGCAGAATGAGCAGGGTCCCTCCAGCAGGTGGGGTCTCTCAGCCTGCCCTGTGGGAATCAGGCCAAATCTGGCTATCTGACATCCCCTGAGTGGTCCTGGATTGCAAGAAGGCGGTTCTCAGGTGATGCACCCCGGAATCAGGCTCCCTTCTCTCTGCTTCTGGGATGCGTTACCTGAGAACCACCACTGCCAAGTCATCACAGCCCAGCAGCTCCAGCATTGAGCGTCTGCCCCCTCGTGGTCAGTGTATGTCATACATACCAGCCTGTCAGAAAGTCGGACAGTTGCTTAGCCTTTTATATATACACTAGAGGTCCGGTGCACAAAAATTTGTGCACTTGGGGGGCAGGGGGTGTCCCTCAGCCCAGCCTGTGCCCTCTTGCAGTCTGAGACCCCTTGGGAGATAACGACCTGCTGGCTTAGGCCTGCTCCCCTCCCCGGTGGCAGAGGGCAGGCCCAATCCCTAGGTGCAGCCCCTGCTCGGGCTCAGAGCAGGGCCGATTGGGGAGTTGGGGTGCCGGCCCATGTCATGCACAGAGCAGGGCGATTGGGAAGTTTTGATGCCACCCTCAGTCACACTCAGGGTAGGGCCGATTCGGGGGTTGGGGCACTGCCCCCTGTCACACTCAATGTAGGGTCGATGGGGAGGTTGTGGCACCACCCCCTGTCATGCACAGAGCAGGGACAATCAGGGGGTTGGGGCACTGCCCCCTATCACTCACAGAGCAGGGCCCATCAGGGGGGTTGGGGC
>NW_006292574.1:1037399-1041398 GCF_000327345.1 Myotis davidii | reverse complement strand
TTTGTAACAATGTTTCAAACTGCAAGCTCAGAGAGCGGCAAGGCAGGCGGAGAACGTTGGAGTCCTCCGTCACTAAAGCAAGCAAGCCTCATGTTAGTTTCAAGCTGCCTGGCTGCCGGCCGCCATCTTGGCTGGCAGTTAATTTGCATATCACCCTGATTAGCCAATGGGAAGTGTAGCGGTCATATGCCAATTACCATGGTCCTCTTTTATTAGATAGAATAGATGGAGAATATATTATTTATAAACAAATATTTTCTTAATAGAGATATTTAATATAAATGTATATATATAAACTATAATAAGAAAATATAAAGTGATCTAGAAAGACAGAATATATCTGAAAGAATCATTGAAATTTTATTTTCTTGAAATTTATATTACAAAGGTAAAAAAGAAACAGAAGATAATTCGTCAGGTCATTCTTATGCGTGATAACTATTCTCTTTAGCAATGAAACATTCTTGAAGTTTCCCACTGTGGTCAGATAAAAGAAAGGTTTCCCACCAGTCAGTTATGAACATTCATATTTGGTGTGGTGAGAAGTGATGACTTTGCAAAGCCTTGTGTCTTCTACTTGATAATTGAGGCTGCTTTGAGAGGAAGTTTGCTTTCTTCTAGTTGATAGTATACAACATTTCTACCAAGAAATGCAGAGCAGTCAGAAGTTACATACACACACACACACACACACACACACACACACACACACACACACATACTAGAGGCCCGGTGCACAAAAATTTGTGCGCTCATGTGGCAGGGGACTCAGCCTGGCCTGTGCCCTCTTGCAGTCTGCGACCCCTCAGGGGATGACCACCTGCTGGCTTAGGCCCGCTCCCGGGGGATCAGGCCTAAGCTGGCAGTGAGACATCCCTCTGGCAGCCCAGAAGCCCTCGGGGGATGCTCACTTGCCAGCAGGGAGCAGACCTAAGCTGCAGTCAGACATCCTTAGCGCTGCTGAGGAGGCGGGAGAGGCTCCCATCACCACCCAGTACTGGCAGCCGGCAGCCTGGCTTGTGGCTGAGCAGAGCTCCCCCTGTGGGAGCGCATTGACCACCAGGGGGCTACTTCTGCATTGAGCATCTGCCCCCTTGTGGTCAGTGTTTGTCATAGTGACCAATCATTCCCATTCTTCTGTTAGGGTCAATTTGCATATCACCCTTTTATTATATAGGATAGAGGCCTGGTGCATGGGCGGGGGCCAGCTGGTTTGCCCTGAAGGGTGTCCCGGATTAGGGTGGGGGTCCCACTTGGGTGCCTGACCAGCCTGAGTGAGGGGCTGATGGGTGTTTTCAGGCTGGCCACACCTCCTTCAGAATGGACATCCCCACTGGAGTGTCTATACAGCCTGGGTGAGGAGCTGATGGCTGTTTGCGGGCTGGCCACACCCCCTTCAGGGTGGAGATCCCTGCTGGGGTGCCTGGCCAGTCTGGGTGAGGGACTGATGACTGTTTGCAGGCTTGCCAAGCCCCCCAGCAGGGACCCTCACCTCATGAGGGTGTGACCATCCTGGGTATGTGGCTGATAGCTGTTTGCAGGCTGGCCAAGCCCCCCAGTGGGGACCTTCACCCCCATGAGGGTATGGCCATCCTGTGTGAGAGGGGCTTATGGCTGTTTTCAGGCTGGCCACGGCCCCCAGCCCCACAACCTCCCAGTGTAGGCTGGCTTGAAGCAGGTATATGGGATTTATTTATCTTCTATGATTGAAACTTTGTTGCCTTGAGTGAAGTCCACAGCCCGCCAGGGCAGGTGGGAAGGTTGGCTTCCGCCATCGCCGGGGCAACCAAGCCTCCTGCTTACTCTAGCTCTGTGGCTGCTGGCCGCCATCTTGGTTGAGTTAATTTCCATATAGTCGCTCTGATTGGCTGGTGGGCATGGCTTGGGGCATAGTGTAGGTGTGGTCAATTTTCATGTTTCTCTTTTATTAGAATGCAATTGTATATATATAATTTCAAAGGTAAAGAGAGATAGAAACATCAATGTTGTGAGAGAATCACTAATCAGCTGCCTCCTGCATGCCTCACACTAGAGCCCTGAACCCAGGCATGTGCTGTGACCAGGAATTGAACCATGACCTCCTGGTTCAACCACTGAGCCACACCGCCAGGCATAATTTTTTATAGTTCTTCTAGATGTTATAAATGAGAATTACCAGAGTTTGAGTGAACAGATTGTTGAAGGGCAGATGCATATGCATAGCTCTCACTTCCCTGAGAGATTCCAGCTTGCTTCCTGACATGGCATTGATTTGGGATTTCTCTTCACAGTATTGGCAGTGGGCTCCAAACTTTGATATATCAAAGAAGTTAGTGGTTAGTTACATAGCAGTCAGAGACAGTCTTTAAAAAAAAAATTTTAAAAATGATGACATTGTCAAAAATGTGCCAGAGGAAAAACTGCCATGATGTCAACCTTGGCTGCCTTTGCCATGTGTCACTGCCACCAATCCAGATGCAGGGAGCGTGGATATCCATGTCAAGGGCAGAACATTGTGTGTTCCTAGTCTCCTTCCAAGGGGGGGAAGAGCAATCTGTATTCTGGCAGTGGATGTCTCTGAAGGTGCTTTCAGCTAGAGTTGCAGGAATAGATATGTTCTTCTTGTAAAAAATTTTAATTAGGTTATGAGAAAGCATTCTGGTTTGGTGATAATCTTAATTTCTGAATGATAATTCAGTGTGAAGTGGCAGTATAAAATTTAAAAAATGCAAGCAGCTATTTTCATGGCACTTATTACCTTTAATAGGTTATATAGTTTGTTTGTTTATTGTTTATCTCTCTTCATGTTACTAGTATGTAAGATTCATGAGAAGGGAGATTTGAGTGGGCTTATTTTATTGATATTTTTCAATGACCTAGAAGAGTGAGTAGTACCTCAGAGACTCTCCATAAATGCTTGTTGAATAAATGAATTTCTGGGAACGCTGAATGCCAGAGAAATGAGCATCAGCTTTATCTAGTAGGGAACATAAATGGTGTGAAGTTCAAAACTGATAAGTTAGGAAATCAAGTTGATAGTCTAAGGACCCACAAAGTAACACACTTTGTTCTCTTATTATTTGGTAAGATATTGCTTTTCCTTTAATTTTTTTAGAATAATTGTTCTTTGAGTGTTTTCTCTTTGTTTTTTTTTTAAACACTATAGTGTGTTTATTCATATTCTCACATTTTTAAAAAAGGAGTTGAAGTCATTATTTGCATAAATTTAGTACACTCTTGGTTTTGGAAAGAGGAATGCAATACCCCTCCCTTAAGGTAGAGGGAAGCAATACAGAAGACTTTACAAGACTTCCTTAACCCTTGAAGCCTTCTGAGTCACGTATTCTCTTAGTTTTCTATCCTTTTCTTTAATGAACTGAACAGAGGTATCAGCCTTGTAAACTGCACCCCTTCTTTAGTCACACACCAGTTTGTAATCTTGAGCCTGGGAATGTGATGTTTCCACCAGAGAATGGAGTTATAATGCCCACCTCAGAGGCTATGCTACAGACAGATTAGAAAATATATGTTAAAGCACTTTCAAGAGTTCACAGATGCTGAGTCAGAAATCCTCATAGTAAGCTTATGGAGTGCTCACTTTGTTTGAGTCACTCTTCTGAGCATGTAGTTATAACCATTTACTTATTTAATCCTCGAAACAAACTTATGAGGTAGGTACTGTGTTATCTCCATCAGAATAATGAGGAAAATGAGACATAAATGCTATTTAATTTGCTCAAAGTCATATACTAGTTAAGCTGAAGAACTTGAATTTAAAAAGAAGCTTTACTCGAATTCAGTGACTCCAACAACTAGTAACATTGATCTACTTTATTTTTATTTTACTTTCAAGTAAGCTTGGATTGTTTTATTCTTTTAATATCTAAATATGGGCTCTTCTTTGTGCTAACTGTGCCTAGAAGTTATAAAAGCAGAGGCTCAGCCTTTTACCAGTTAGAGTGAAAACCAGTATGAGGGTCAGGTAAAAGGAATGTGTTATATTTTTTTTTAATTTTTATT
>NW_006292574.1:1030396-1037220 GCF_000327345.1 Myotis davidii | reverse complement strand
TATCCACTGAGCCAAACCAGCTAGGACTTAAAACCCCAATGCTGAATGAAATAAAATGCATGTAAAAGCAGAATGAAAATATTTTCTCTGTGCATTCTAACAAACATTTTCTCCGTGCATTCTAATGAACATTATCCCCAACTAGTATAGGAGAGAGAATCCTGGACAGGAGTCGTAAACCGAAGGGACTCAGAGAACAATATGGCCTGCCAGAAACATTTAGTTTATAAAGAGGATTGGACAACCATCTAAACACTGAGCAACCTCACATTTAAATTTGGATTTCTACCATCTTCTGGAAAATTAGGAGACCTGGCAACACTGGTGTTCATTCCCTCATGAAAAGCATTGACAGAGGCCGAGCACCAGCTGGTCATTCACACAAACCCTGCACTCTGCAGTTTCTCACAGCCTTCACCACCCTGTTGTCCCCTTAGGCTCATTCTCTCTTCTCTTTTGTCTTCCTGTTCCCTGTAGACATTGGAGTCTGGAACTGCTGAGTTAGAGGAACAGAGTTCCTGCCCCTCTTCTATCTCCTTATTAACAAGGCCATTTTGAGCAATTTTGTGTGAACAAATTCTTCCATTTACCAAAAAGCTGAGCACATCAATCTCTCAGTAAGACTTACTAGTCTGCTCACTGGCCACTGATATCCCAGTCAGTTTCTTTATTTATTGAGAGGTTGCAAAGGAGAAAAAAGGAAATAAAATGAAATTCACCCAAGTACTTCAAAAGACAGATGTGGTAAAAATTGATGGTTTATTCTTAGTCTTACTTGACATAGTTAAGTCAATCTCCTAGCATGTTAATGATACTAAAAAGAATTAGCATTTTAATAATGGGTTTTTCTACTTTAATTGTGTAACACATATGCCCAATAAAATGTTCCTGTACAATACTAACAACTGGTTTACCATCTTAAATGGTTGCAGAACAACTTACACTGTATGACTGAATTATGCTATAGACAAGTTTAATAACTTAAACTGATTAACCATTTGATTCAATTTTAAAGAAAGTGTGGTTCTGATGTTATCAATGTGTTAAATTCTCAACTGACTTGCTTACAAAGTAAGAAACAGAGGAGATGGCTTTCCTTAGAGATTACTTGTCTGCAGATTCATGTGGATAAAGAGTTCCAGCACATTAAACAAGTGTGTTACTCGGTTAGTGGATAGTGTGGCACAGGTAATTAACTATGAAGTCATTAAGACTCTTCTGTGCTGTGACAGTCGTGTTTACCTATAACAGATTGATGAACTTGTCAAATGTTTTTTCTTCCCTTTTGTTATTTCAGATCAGCCTTGAGTGGAACCTGACAGAAGATGTTACAACAGTTTTATCCCTGGAAATGGTTAGCTTCGGGGATCATCCTTGGTTCTTTCTTCGGAATCTGCTTCGGCCAGTATGAAGATGGTAAGGAAAGGTGCTTTTAGTCTGACCTTAATAGCTAGTCAGGGTTTCCGTGGTTAAATGGTAAATGAAACACACCACAGAAATGAAGAGTGCTAATTTGAAGTTCATTTTCAAAGGTTAGTAGCTCTGTGTAATAATTTGCCTTAATTAATATAATCCTACAGAAGTGGCTTCTGATGCGCTTTGTTTATTAATAAGGATTGCAGTATGATACAAAATCCAATGCAGGGCCTCTATTTGAACAGTTACTAATTGTCACTGAGCAAATTCTTTGTGGCTATCAAAGAAAACTAAAAATAAATAAGTAAATAAATCCATCCTATTTAACAACCCTTGAACTAACACAAGTATAGTGGCCTTAGAGAAAACTTAACAACAGAAAAGATACTAGCCCTAGCTGGTTAGAGCATCGGCCTACAGACTGAAGGGTCCCAGGTTTGATTATAGTCAAGGGCATGTGCCCAGGTTTCAGGCTTGATCCCCAGGAGGGGGCATGTAGGAGGCAGGCAATCAGTTATTTTATCTTATCATTGATGTTTCTATATCTCTCTCTCCCTTCCTTTTTGAAATCAATAAAAATATATTTTTTTAAAAAAGATACCAGAATTTCCTATAATAAAAGATCCCCAATAGGGTCAAAAGTACATGTCATTAGTGATTTTAGTGTTAGCACTTTAACTGTTTTGTATTAGTTCATTCCCCACTCTTTTATTTGGAAAGAGTAAAAGTATAAAAGACTTGACATTAGACTTTGTAAGTCATTTCCTAATAGTAAGTTAGTCACTTTAGAAAGGTATATTTGTCATCAAACTCCTTAGAAACTATTTAACATATTATGTCTACAGCGGCCCAAATATGCCTATCTTAGATATTTTAATATTGAAGGAATCTGTCTTAGAATACTATATAAGGAGAGTTAGGATATATATAATGTTAAGTTTTATAGAGAAAAAAAGAAAACAAAATGGGGAGGGGGAGCTCCTCACCCTGGAATTTGCTATTTAAGAAAAAAAAAAGAGTTTTGTCCTTTTATTTTTTTATTTTAATGTTCTTATCCAACATTTATTTAGCATTCAGATACACAGGCAAATAACTGTTACCGATTGGGGTTACTGACTGGGATCTTGGTTCTTTTTATCAATGCAGAAAAGATTTTAAGGCCAATGAAAATGAAATATAACCGAGGCCTAGATGTTATCTTTATGGAGAAAAAGGTCGGGGCGGGGGAGGGGAGGTCCAAACCACCTGACTAGTGATGTGCTCCCGGAGGAAAGGTTACCCTGGGGGTGAGGGTCTTGTTTTCCCAGTTTTGCCCCTTGCGAGGCTTCCTGCCTGGAGAGTTTCTGTACCTGGCCCATGGTGCTTGCTCTGCTCATGTCTAACATATGCATCTCCTCATCTTTATTGCCCCATGAACTAATTGCTCTTAGTGGCATCAGAGATTGTGAATTGTGTTTATGCTTTGCTTGGTTATATTGAATGATCTATCGGTCAATGAATTAATTTTGCTTTATCCCAAACAGTGCTCAGATGTGCACAGATTAAGATATTCTCAGTCCTCCCTAGTTAGAAAAAATATGCCTCTTTGGGGATTCGCAGAACAGTTCACAATAGCAACTATTTTCATAAAGTCAACAGCCTGTTCCCCTGAAAAGTTCGCTAATTAGCACAGTGTTTACTTCAAGTGCATCTGAATTTAAAATTCATGCCAATGCTATTCATGGAGATTGTGAATCTCCAGCCTAACCACACATCTAAAAATGTACTGATAAAAGAAATAATGTAACCACTACTTTTAAACAAAAATAAAAATCAGTGCAACTTAAAAGAGCATGCCTTGATATTTAAATAATGCATTTGAAATTGTGCCCAGGAATATATGACACATTAGTGTGTTGATATTTCTTTATCTTATCAGACATTCTATTTTCTATTTATATTTTGTGCTCACGTGGAGCAAGCAGGGGAGAATTCAGTGTCGTTGCTAACATTAGACCTTATAAGCTCTGTACTTCTTAGAAATGTGATTTAGGCTACCGGAGGAAATCACTACCAGTTGAGCCTGTAATGCTATAGATTGGGTTTCTTAATAATCCCATCAAAGCCCGTGGTCTTTCTAAATGTGCTTGTGTAGCCTCCCAAACAAGATTCTCAGGGCACTGTTGGCCATCACATAATCTACCCTCTGAGCAGAGTGGAACTTCACACCTGCTAATTGGTAGTTTATAGGACAGCTGCCCCACAAAGCACTGCCCTCATGGATGACTCCCTTTAGAGCCATGGCTAGAAAGCCTTCCCAGGTCTCTCCTGGGGGCAAGTGACTCAATACTTAGAAAGACTGAAGGGAGAGGAGCTATGGCAGGGCAACAGAAATGTTGTGTGGTGCTTTATAGAGACTTCTTAACTTCATATGCCTTTCGCCATTCCCTACTAGCATCTTCCAGGGTGCCCCCAAAGCCAGTAATGGTTCTATCCCTTTAGTTCTCCCCAGGTCTTTACCTCTCTCTGGCCTCCCTCAATTTGGGATTGGGACAGGAAAATGGTTTTCATAGTTACCATTTTTTCAAATAAATCATATAAAATTGTGAGTCCACACTATGCAGGAATGAAATCAGTACTAGGCAAAGAATGGCTAACACACAAAATAGTAACACTTGACTGGAATATGTGATATGAATTTCTTGAACAGTTATTTTTGTGTGTGTGTGTTTTGTTTGTTTTTTGTCCAAGTGCTTGGGTATGCAAGTACGTGGATAGATTGAAGGAAGATAATGGTAATAGTCAAAATCAGGATAGATACAAGGAAAAGTAAAAATAAAAACACCTTGCCATAGATAATCCACTGGTTGGGTTAGCCCATTTTGATAATTTGCAACAGATTTATATACAGTTAAGAGCTTTACATAGAAAAACATGAAAGAGAAAATGTTAAAATACACTAAGGATATTAGTATAACAATCTTGTGGGGTTTTTTTTAAATTAAATGATGGGATTTTTCTGGATTTTTAATTAAGAACAGCATCCTTATACTTTCCTATTTATTTTCTCAGGCATAGAATAGTTGGAAGGACAAACAAATGTAAAGTTTTATTTATTGAATACTTTTCCTGAAATGAAATATTTTAGTTTTAGACAAATATGTAAAACTGTTTCAAAGAAACACATATTATATAATTATTTTTAATGTTTTATAACAAAAAATTTACATGAAAACTTTGGCCAGGTTTTAAATCATTTTATATTTCTCATTCGAATTGCTGGGATAAGCTTTAAGATTTGTTAATAAAATTTGTAGCATTATATTAAGTTAAAAAGTCATAATTTAGCTGACAGAAACTTAGAGAACCTAATAGATTTGTAGTTTATGGTCTCCCTCCCCTCAACAGAACATTAGGATTGATATTTTAGCTATACTTCAATGCCTTACCAATAATGACCATTTTGGTTGAATGGAAATATGTTTCTTGATCCCAAACTGAGTGAGGAGATCCTTAAAAGGAGGTGTCGTGGGAAACAGAGGAAGCAGGACCATCTGCTGAATTTTGTGTTGTGTGGGCAAAACATCTGTAAAACACTAGAGGCCCAGTGCAGGACACTCATGCACCGGGGGTAGAGGGTCCCTCAGCTGGGCCTGCACCCTCATATATAGTACATGGATATTACATATTTTAGACCAAAATAAAACCATGCATAGCATATATTGTTATTCAAAATTTTTATATAATTATAGACATCTGTCCTTGTTTACCCCTTTCACTTATTCTATCTTATAGCGTGTATTTACTGTGTCTTTATTCTGATAAGTTAAATTCAAGTTTTGAGAGTACCTTTGTTGCCCTAACCAGTTTGGCTCAGTGGATAGAGCGTCAGCCTGCAGACTCATGTGTCCCAAGTTTGATTCCAGTCAAGGGCATGAACCTTGGTTGTGGGCACATCCCCAGTAGGGAGTGTGCAGTAGGCAGCTGGTCAATGCTTCTTTCTCATCGATGTTTCTAACTCTCTATCCCTCTCCCTTCCTCTGTGTAAAAAATCAATAAAATATATATTTTTAAAAAAGAGTACCTTAGTTGTTTTTCCTATAAGCAGACTTAAAATCCTAAAGATTTGTCTTTTATTAAGCTTTATAAACTATTAAATGCATATACATTAAGTAGATTACATTATTATGTGACATCTATAGTGGGACGATACAAAAAGAGCATTGTTATTCTCAATACTTCAATACAACTTTTGTAAACTAAATTTCATCTTTAGATGATATCTTGAATGAATACTCTTTGTAAGGCTTCCCCACACTTGCATTTCTTGTCTGCTCTTTTAAAGATGAGTGATCTTGTGATCTTCTACCCCTAATATGAATTTAGTTTTAGAGCGAAGGTTGGAAGGCATGTCTTTCTTCCTTCAGCAACAATTTCCCACTAAGAAAGTTTAAAAACATGAACTCTATGACTTGTCTAAGGTCTGACCTTGTACCTAAAATGATTACCTCAATAGATTTTTTTATACTTTAGTTAGGCTCAATTAAAAGCTATCTATATCGTGCAAGGACAGAGAGCTGGATGGCCAGAAAAAAAAGAAAAAAACAAAACAAAACAAAAAAACAACACAACAACACTCTGATAATCAGAAGATCAATTATTGTACTTAGAGGATTCTCTCTCTGTGAACACACACACACACACACAGACACACACACACACACACTTTTTCTTCCCCCGCAGTGTAACAGAATAGCATAATATTGAGACTTTGGATACTCTCATTTGTCCTATTAAGGCAGGAAAAAGAAGTAAAAGGTCTAATTCAGTGCCCAAGCAATTCAGATAAAATTAATGATAAATGGCAATGTGGATGACTCCCTTCGTGGTTTTGACAAACTGGAAAATTTGAACCCACTATAAAATAAATGGCTCACACCCTAACCGTGTTGAAAGACAGAACTGATTTTAACTGTTTTTTAATAGAAATTGAATTTGGGCAAAATGTAATTGTAATCTTGCTTGGTCTGAGTCTTTAATGGTCAGAAAACTCAAAATAGAGTGGCTTTCCTTTGTTGCGTCCTTTCTTGTCAAATCTCTATATCTGTTAACACCACTTTTTCTTCAATTTCCTTAAGCTCTGCAATTTTCTGGTGTGTTTTTTTTTTTTTCACACCTCCACTAAAACTGCACTCTCTAAGGCCTCCAATGACTACTTTCTTGGGCAAATCCTATAATTTTCTACCATTTCAGAAAACAGCATTATTGATCTATCTTTCTGCAACTTTTTCTCAGAGACTGACTTTTTCTGGTTCTATTTATGTCAGACTTCTCCATCTTTCTGGTGGATAGTCTACCTTTTGCTATTCTGTGAGTTCAAAATTGCCCCTCTTTTGTTTATATTTCCAAAAAGAGCTATATTTTATAAT
>NW_006292574.1:1026839-1030267 GCF_000327345.1 Myotis davidii | reverse complement strand
TAAGTTAAGAAACTTAAAAACATGTGGCAATTTCAAAATCACTGAAGAATACTAGGTTGTTCTGTGCAGCTTTGAGGATTGTACATGATCTTTTAGTATTCATCTAAGGAAGGTTCAATATTAAATACCAAAGATAACAAAACAATCACTTGATTGGAATCATCATCTAGCTGAAACTCACTTATAAGCTTATCTGTTTCGCAGAACTCCAGCTAATAGCAATCATATCTCTTTCTCTGTCTCCATCTCTCTGTCCTTGTCTCTCTGACTTTGTCACTGTCTCTGTGTCTATCTGTCTCTCTCTTCGCATCAACCATTAGAAGCTGTTGTTTTATTGTTTGTGGTACTCAGTTTTTGCAATTGATTGCGTTTAATGCCGTATTACATACTACTATCATTTATTTGTATATACAGTATATTGCATATGCTTTATTCTGACATGTTCTAAAAGTTTCTTAAAATGATGAATAATACCACTGTTCATTTTATGTGTAAACAGTATCTTCCCTAATAATAGACAAACATGTAAATTGATCGCACCTTCGCTATACTAACCAGCCAATCAGGAGAGTATGCAAATTAACCTAACAAAGATGGCAGTTAATTTGCATACATAGGCTCCAAGCAGCGGAGGAGGGAAACCTCATGGCCCCAGGGCTGGTGCAGCAAAGCCTCATGGCCCCAGGGCCAGCTCTGGCTGGAGCCTGGCCAGAGCGAAGGCCTGGGTGCTGGATGCTGGAGGGAAAAGATCAACCAAAGGACTTGTATGCATGCATATAAGTCTAACCAATGAACACAGACACCAGGGGGGTGAGGGCATGAGTGAGGGATAGGGGGGTCATGGGGGGATAAGGACACATATGTAATACCTTAATAAAGAGAGAAAAAAAATTAACTGAGAAGTGGTTGGCAAAGAATACAAATTTATTTTCACTTATAAGGTGAATACAATAACACATCCATCTCCTCACATAGTTACCATTCTTTAGTGTGGCGAGCACACGTAAGATCCAATCTCTTATCAAATTTCAAGTTTACAATACAGTATTACTAACTATACTCAGGTAAAAGGTAGAAGAAATACATAGGAAAATATAATTATAAAGGATAATGTGGGAAGGACATGCTTAGAAGATACTCTTTGTGTAAAGTTTTGAAAACAATGAGGGACAAAGCCATGGAGATTCCTATGGATGAACTTCAAAGACAGAGCACACGGTGACCAAAAAGTCCTTGAGATGAGGACATGACTTGTGGTTTTCTTATTTTGTTTTGTTTTAATTTAGTAAATGACAGTTTACTTTTAATATTGTTTTGTATTGGTTTTAGGTGTGTAGCATAGTGGTTAGAAATCATATACCTTACATAGTGTTCCCCTGATATTTTCAGGACCCAACTGGCATCATACATAGTTATCGCTGAGTCTGTTTCAATTTTGTTTGTATATATTGTTCTTTAGATTCCACATAAAAGTGAAATCATATGGCGTTTGTATTCTTCTGACTGATACTTCACTGAACATAATACCCTCTAGGTTCATCCGTGCTGTCGCAAATGGTAAAATTTCATTCCTTTTTATGTCCCAGAAATATTCCATGGTATATATAGTGTGTTCAAAGAACACAATCAGAAGCAAATGTTGAAATGTTGAGCTGATTGAGGGAGAGAGGGAGAAGAGATAGGATCAGAGAGGTTATGGGGGAAGTTGATTAACAAGGCATTGCAGGCAACTGTAAGGACATAGAAAGCTACCACTGCTTCAAGCAGAGGAGTTAAAGGACTTTAGTCAATTTTTAATAACATTGCTTTGGCCCTTGTGTTGAGGATCAGCGGTCAAGGTCAGGGTGACCAATGAGAAATTTACTAACAGTATTCCAGGCAGAAAATAAAGATAGCTTAGACTAGATCTTCATGACACCAGTGGTAAAAATGGTTGGCGTGGATGTATTTTGAAGGTATACACAACAGTTTGCTGGTGTTCAATATAGAGAAGACAAAAATATAGGATTTAAGGTTTGCTATTAATATATTTGGGATGACCATCCAGAGAGGCTGGGCAGCTGCATCCATCAAAGGAATAAATGTAGCTAGAATAATCCTGTGAAATATCAGCAAAAGGGACAAAAATGCATGGCAAGTATAAATCAATCTACTGTACATTTTGAGAAGCTGAATTTAAATGGATGACATTTATGCTGCCAGATTAGAAGGGTGTTAAAGCCCATGTCAGTTGTGCTTAATCATAAACACATTTTAATTTAATTTATTGGGGTGGCATTGGTTAATGCAACCATACATGATTTGAGTATACAACTCTATACCACATCGTCTGCATACTGCCTCATTCCCTCACCACCTAAAGTCAAGACTCTTTCTACCACTTTACCTTCTTCCACCTCCACTCACCCGACCTTTTCCTCTGGCAAGAACGATTTTTTAAATCAAACAGGTTCGAGTGACTTAGAAAATGCATGAGGAACTACATTAGATTTAAATGGGACACATATAAATTTCATGTGTATGCCAAAGCAAAAGAAACGTAAGAGGATTAATAGGTGATAAAGCACTGGTATTCTTGGATATGGGAGATTATCTATGGGATGAGCTTTGGAATCAGATAGAGCTTTTTCAAATCCTGGCAAAATCAATATATAATTTTTGATGAGCTATATAACCTAAGACTCAGATCTCCATCAGTTAAAAAAGGATAATAGCAACTTTTTATTAGATTGCTGTTAGGATTAACTGATGTTATGCATGTAAATAGCTTAGCATGCTTTCTGGTATATAGAAAAGGATAAGTACATATTTTACCTATTATCATAGTTACGTTTTCAAATTGAAAGTAGACTTAATGTTTGCTCATCATTAATCAATATTTTTATTTAATTTTCTTAGAACAATCAAACAATCACTATAACTTCCACATACTCCTTTCTGTGTACTATAATTCTTTTTATGATTTTCTGTCCATCTAGCCTGTGAATTTCTCAGCTGCATTTATTAAGGTATCTGGCATAGCAGACAAACTCAGTAGCCATTGGTATCTATATCTCTTTCTTTTTATTTTTTTTATTTCACCTTCTTCAACTTTATGTCAATTTTCATTAGTTTTTCTTTACACAGAGGAAATTTTCTTAGTTCCTTCTTATTAATCTTTATTTACTAACTAGGGGCCCAGTGCACAAAAAATTTGTGCACCCCGGGGGGAGGGGTACCTCAGCCTGGCCTCTGCCCTCTCAGAGTCTGGGACCCCTCGGGGGATGTCCACCTGCAGGCTTAGGCCGCTTCCCCGAGGGATTGGGCCTAAGCTGGCAGTCAGATATCCCTCTGCCAGCCTAGGAACCCTCAGGGGATATCCACTTGCCAGCAGGGAGAAGGCCTAAGCTGCAGTTGGACATCCTTATCATTGTTGAAGAGGCGGGAGA
>NW_006292574.1:1024899-1026359 GCF_000327345.1 Myotis davidii | reverse complement strand
GCACATCCCCCACTGGGGATGTGCCCGCAACCCAGGTACATGCCCTTGACCGGAATCGAACCTGGGACCTTTCAGTCCGCAAGCCGACGTTCTATCCACTGAGCCAAACCGGTTTCAGCTGTATGTTTCTCTTTTATTACATAGGATATGCAGATGTTTCTTCTCTCTCTCTCTCTCCCTTGCTTAACTCTTGTTATTTATACAATGAGTATTTTTTTCAAAACAGATTTCTAACTCATGCATCTACTTTAAAAAGATAACCTTAATCAGACTTCCCAGAACACAGTCTTATAAAAATTTCCAGAGTGAACATGTACCTATTTTAATGCCTCCAAAGCTTTCTTCTGTTATCCTCTGGGAACATTTTAAAGCATATGCCATTCAATTTTCTTCCCAATGAGAGTGAAGTTTAAAAAGATTTTCAATTCTTGAAATTTCTAAGACTTAAATTTGATGTAGGACCTTTGTCAAATAGTATTTATTAAATTTTATTTCCATTGGAGTTCATTTGAATATATAAAGTGAGATATAGACCCAGAAAAAGAAAACGAGAAAGAATATTGTCCAGTGAACTGCTGATACTGGCACTGAGCCAGTTCATGCAACATGTATTTATTACTGAGAGCTTCTTAGATACATTAAACCTGAGAGAAGCAGCCCTTTCCATCCTCTTTAAAGATGCTTTTTGACACATTAGGTTCCCAAAACAATGACATTTGAAAACATCATGATGTGTTTCTGTTTATTGTAAAATATCAATGCTTCATTCCAAAACTGAAACAATAATAGACTTAAAGACTAATTTACGTATTAAAGACTAAGAAAATCAGCTTCTATTTACTGAAAATTCTTTAAGAGTTTTTGGAGTACAATGCCCATGCTAATGTTAAAAGATATATTATGCAAATATACTTGCAGAGAAACTCTGTAATTTTAAATTTTCTACCAGTCCTATCTCATCAGTAGAAAAAAATGAATGGACATAACAACTGGCCAAATGATGGAGTTGCTAATAAGGATAACTAGTATCTTATGAGAAAGAACTTTGAAAACAGAGGAGGTTCAACCTCGTTCCCTAAGAAAGGAAAGTGTCAATAGTATTACATCTTATTGACTTTGGACACATGTATTATGATGAAATGCAACAATTTAAGATTGCTGACTTATTTTGCTAGAGTAAAAAATAAAGGATAATTTTTTTAAATCAATGACTTAGAATATTAAAAACATATTAAAGAACTTTGACCTCATTTAGAATTCAATGCTTATGTGATTCCTAAACCCATATTTCAAATGGACATGTTTTTGGATCTATACCAAACCATAAAACATATTTCTCTAACAGAGAAAAAATCTGCATTTAAAAAAAGGTGACATGCTTTTTTAAAATTAAAGATGAAGAGGAATAAGTGAATTTAAAAGCATATACAAAGGCAAACATGATATTCTAACCTCAGAGA
>NW_006292574.1:1014130-1024650 GCF_000327345.1 Myotis davidii | reverse complement strand
TTTTGGATCTATACCAAACCATAAAACATATTTCTCTAACAGAGAAAAAATCTGCATTTAAAAAAAGGTGACATGCTTTTTTAAAATTAAAGATGAAGAGGAATAAGTGAATTTAAAAGCATATACAAAGGCAAACATGATATTCTAACCTCAGAGAATTTCAAAATAGAATTTTCTCATAATGCTGGATCTATTCCAAGTTTGTCAACATATGCATTGAATCTATTAGCAAATTATACTAACTAATCAAATCTATTGCAGAACTTACTAATATGAGGTAGAAAAGGTAAAAATATTCTTTCTGGCAATTCTGCAATATTTTCATTATTTTTTTTTATTTTTTAGTTTTGTTGACACTATTACAAATATACCCATTTTCCTGCCCTCCTTAACTCATTTTCACCCAGCCCCTACACCCTTCTCCCTCCGGCCATCACTGCACTGCTGTCTGTGACTATGTGTCATATATATATATATATATATATATATATTCCATTCACCTTCTTTCATCCAGTATACGCTGCTCTGATAGCTGTCAGTCTGTTCCATGTATCCATGCCTCTGTTTTTGTTTTGTTCATCGGTTTATTTTGTTCATTAGATTCCACATGAGCGAGATCTTATGGTATTTGTCTTTCCCCAACTGGCTTATTTCACTTAGCAGTGTATTTTTCTAAGTATTTGGTGAACATCGTTTCAGATTTGAGCTTTGGAAATCATTTTGAAAATGTTTAATATAGGAAATTATTAGAAGATATGATTCTAAAATAAATAAAAGGACTTATGTTAGAATAGGTTTATCAAGCTTTATCATAAATCCTCTCCTTCAGGTTGTGAGGTTACAACAGACATTTCTAAGGAATAAACTTGGATAAAAATAAAAACTGATACTTTTTATATAAAATATATTTTGGTCATTTAGTGCCAAATATATACTTTTGACTTTTTATTTTTCAATGGATTTTGCTTTAAAATGTAAGGACATAAGAACAATGTAAAATGAATTGCCACTGCTATCCTGATCCTGGTCCAGTATGACTATTCTGGTTTATGACATAATCATAATTGCTTCAGGCATTGAAATGGATTTTCATATAAATCACAGCATCGTTGCTAGCGGATATTTTTCCTAGTCCATTAGATCTCTATTAATACACATGTAGTATGTCTGATGTATTAATTGCTTTTGTCACTATTCATTTAACTATTTATTCACTCAACACATTTTTATTGGGTCAATTTTATATGCCAGGTACTATGAAAAGCGTTGGGCAAGGAGTTTATCTCAGATGGAAGAAGTAATATGTAAGGCTTCATGACCAGAAGTTAGCATGGTGTGATCAAGAGTCTGAATGAAGGCAGTTTAAAGCAAGTGCTGATGCTACTGAGGAAACCTATAGGGACCAACCTTTGTTGGCCTATGACAGTCATTTTAGTCTTAATTTTAAGTGAAAATATTGGAGTTTTAAAAGAAGGAGCAGAAGTAGGGGAAAAGGTGTGACAATATGATTCAATTTATTCTAAACCAGATCACTACCTGTAGTGAGAAGCAAGGCTTTGTGTGAAGACTGATAGGAAAAAAAAATAGCAACTTAAGATAAATACCTATGGCATCGCCCTGCTGGCATGGCTCAGTGATTGAGCATTGACCTTTGAATCAGAAGATCATGGTTCAATTCCTGATCAGGGCACATGCCTGGGTTGTGGACTTGGTCCCCAGTGTGGGGTGTGCAGGAGGCAGCCTATCATTGATTCTCTCTCATCATTGATGTTTCTGTCTCTCCCTTCCTCTCTGAAATTAACAAAAATATATTTACACACACACACACACACACACAGACACCTATGGCATAGTCCAAGCAAGAGATGATGGTAGTTTAAACTCTGAGGGTGTTGAGGGTGTGTGGGGAATGAAACTGGATCTAGAGACTAGTTGAGAGATTTAAAAAGATGAAATTACACACAGAAAGACACATACACACATGTGATGTGTTATTTATTGGAATCCCGGAAGGAGTAGAATGGTGGGTGTAAGTAGTTATAGAGTAAGATCATTCACTGATAGAGAAATTTTAAAAGGACCACAATTAGAGGGGACATCATGAATTTAGTTGTGGGCAGAGTGTGTTTGGAATTGCAAGCAGTTAATTCAGAATGATACTGAATTTTTACAATATTAATAGTAAATAGTTCTAAATGTTTGCCCTGATTTCCTAAAAAATCATCAATAAGTTAAAAAGTTGTCAGTTTTTTACTTTATTATGACTTTAAGTTTTATTGAAAGATAAATTATATTTAATTATGATTACTCTCTGGATCCTTTACTCAATGTTGTATATAATTAAATGAATCACATCCAAAATATAATTGGTAAGATAATTATATATTGGGCATTCCTATAAAGAATAATAATTAAACCTAATTTTTTCAAGAAAAATGACATTGACATTTTGTATTTAGTTAACTTGTATAAAAAATCATAAAGCCAAATGATACAGAAATAAAGGAATGTCAGTCCAGCATTCTAGAACAGATAAGTTTTCTCTAAAAATTAGTTTCTAGGCCTTTTTCCCCCCTTTTGATATTATAAGATGAATACATTTAGACTCTGCTTCAAAAAACACCTTTTTAGTTTCAGTCCTTTGACTAAATAATATTTTTTAAGAATCTAAAGCCAAATAATATATGTTCCTCCTGAGGTCATATTTCTCTGACCCTCCATACATCAAGTTACAAACTATGGTAATTGCAAGTAATTTCAAAATTATTGATGGCTCCATTATACGGTACAACAAATTTGAATTTGTAATTTATTCATAAACATATGTATGCAAACTTTTGAAAAGAAATTTAAGGAAAATTATTATTTTCATTATTTATCCACACCCATGTGTAGGTCAATATGAAAACATAAAACACAGCTATTAGTTTTGGACTATTTAGAGTAATACTCACCTGAGAGTTCTCCTCCTCAAGGGACACAGGAGATAAAGGGACAGTAGGCTCTTTATTATAGGGTAGGGTACAAGTGTGAAGGAGGGAAACAAGGCACTATCCGAATCCCATCAGCTGTCTCATTTTTTTTTCTTCTTCATTGTTTCTGTCTGGGTAAATTTTTGCCTAAAAAATATAGAATCTTTATTATTAAATACTTTAACTGTACCATATATACTCTAGATACATTAACACTGTAGGGAGACATTAGTTGTTATTAAGTTCATTATTATTTATTGTTTTTAGCTTTTCATGACAAAAACTTCCTCTTTGACCAAAGTTTAGTCATGCTCTTCTGAGCCTTCTTCTCAACTGGGCCTCACACTTGGCCCATGAGAACTACTAACTCTCAACTCGGACTATTTAATACACCTCACATACTAAGAGACTTGAACACACACTGGTGTAGTTCCTAAGGGCTCAGCAGTGCATTGACTGTACCATAGATACTATACATTAACACTGCAGGGAGACATTAGTTGTTGTTATTAAGTTTGTTATTATTTATTGTTATTAGCTTTTCATGACAAAAACTTCCTCTTTGACCAAAGTTTAGTCATGCTCTTCTGAGCCTTCTTCTCAACTGGGCTTCACACTTGGCCCATGAGAACTACTAACTCTCAACTCAAACAATTTCATACACCTCACATGCTAAGGGACTTGAACACACACTGGTGTAGTTCCTAAGGGCTCAGCAGTGCATCCCTAGGTTGACCCCCACCAGCCTGCGTGGGCAAGCTCCCGTACTGCCAAAGAATTGGCTGTTTGTTCCAGCCAGAACCTGACTAAAGGCTGCCGACTTACCTTTTCTTAGAGCATTTCCTTTAGAAAACTTGCAATTGTAAATCCATCTCTTTTCCTCTGTAATGCATCTGTCAGAACCCAGAAATATCTTTCTCAAGGACCTGGGAGCCATCCTTTTGAAATGTAATCAAGAAAAATAGGCCCCTGGCTCCCAGGCTCTGAGGGGAGTAGGAACCTGACTTCGATAAGCACCCGTTACCAAACAGGTGGCCCAGTCACACTGACCACCCCCTTAGAGTCCTCCGGCACTTTTACTTTTGCACACCTCAGCATTTAAAAAGAATCCTTCCTTTTGTTTCAGCAAGGTTGAGCCCAATTTACAGTAGAGTCAGTCTCTCACACTGTGGTAGTCTGAATAAAATGTCTTGCCATTTCTAACGTGTTCAGCTTTATTTCTCACTGGCATTGGGGTATTTGTAATTTGTCAGCAGGTGACAAATGTAAGGCCCTCAGCAGTTTTATGTTTGCACTATTTTTAATAATTAATATTTTAAATAACAAGCTCTATCCAAATTTTTCATCATACGTCTCTTTCTTGTTCCTCCACTATGAACCCCAAGAGTGAAAGGTGGCATATGCCAAATTACATTTAGAGAATTATAATTGATTTGTTTACCCTGTTTTAAGTAGCTAAACTTATATACAAATCTCTCATAGAGAAATAGTATAATACACTTAATTGACATATTTTTAGCATGAATAAAAATGGCTTGTTACTTTATGGATCTTCATAATATAAATATTTTAATGTAAAATTTTTAGGCTTATAAAAAAAGGTTAAATTTTCAAACATTCAACCACCTTTTTTTTTTTTGTAATCACTGTACAGATCCTGACAAATTAACTTCAAGTTATTTAATTTTAAGCAGTGCTGCTTTGTATAGTCGATGTATAAATCATCAGTAGTTTCAGGATTTTCCTGTTTCTGACAGCAACTATTAGAGCAAGTTGCTAATGGGGTCCAATGTATAACAATGAATCAAATATACTAGCAATACATGCTCTTGTGGAGAAATGTTTATGAACATTTTAATGGATTTAGAACCTCACATACCTCTGCTTCATTATGATTAAAAAGATGGATTTTTAATATCATTCACATTGTTACTGAGGGTCAACTCATGCAGTTTAGTGTTATTGAGAATAGAGACTTGATTTTAAGAGCTCCAAATATGGCATTACTTATTTCTAACTAAAAAATAAGTCAACATTTTCCCCACTAATTTTATATAAAATTAATAATGATGAAATTACACACTATGGTCTAAGGCTGTGTTATACATCAAATTTTAGCATATAAATGAGGGGGGAAATGGAAATTCTGATTTTATTTTTAACCTGCTTCCTTGAGGTAGCTAAGAAAAAAATGAATAATGAGAGAGAGATTGGCTATGTCAAATAAATTGATGTGTGAATAAGAAGAAAATATATTTGAATATTCAAAAGAAACTTCCACTCACTATTTTCTCTGTATCACTTAATTATGAATACTTTAATTAAGCTCTGTTTGAAGGGTTAGTGTGACCAGTACTTAATTATTGAGATCATAAATAGTCATTTCACATTGTCCATAGCTCATTTAAAACACTGGGATAAAACAATAATCGCATGATAGCCACTTGCAAACCACTAACAAAAATAGATGTAATTTTATGTCCTTAACAGCTTGAATGTTTCAATAATATCATAAGTGTGCCGTTTGTAATATTTTAAGATGTTAAAATTCAGCTATATTGAGTGGTGTTCCAGTGATTATTGACCATATAATTTTTCTTTGATTGAATATACATGTAAATAATTGATAAAGTAATGTGGTACATTATATTTTAATTGTTTTTTTTAGAACAGGTGATATGAAAGTATTTATCCACTCTAGAGATAGTTTCAAGTCCTTTAAATCAAAATAAATTATGGAATATGACAAAAATTGAAGTAAAATGAAAATTGAAGGAATACAATCAAAATTGATAGACAGTTCACTGAAAGGTTTTGTGATTTGAGTGGATGTTTTAAGTAAAATTATTTCAGTCTGTTTTTGGTTATTTGAAATTATCCCATAGGTACTTAATCTCTAAAATTAAAAGATAATTATTCCATCCACTCTTATCTGTTCATTTTCTACCTAATTGCTCAAACCAAATTTTGAGATGCAAGCTGGATTTTCTTTCTTTATCACATTTTTCATATTTATACCCATTCAATAGATCAGTTCTATTTATGCTACTTGTTAGTTATACTAGTATATTGCATCAGTCCCTTTCTCTATATATTAGTACCTTACTGTTTCATTAGTTAAGGCTCTCATGTTCTAATATTTTGACAACTATAGTGGTCTCTTAAATGGTCTCACTTCCTCACTGAACTTGCATTTTTTTCCCAAGAGTACTCTTTCTGAAAAATAAACGATAAAAACAAGTAATTTTAAAGTGATCAAATATTTTAGCCTGGCCTGAAAGTGCTCCTTAATTCACCCAGCTTTCCTATGCAAACTCACCTACTAAACTTTTACCTGATTAACAAATATGGCAACTTTAAAAGCTACTCAAACAAAACATGCATTTTAAGTTTGTCATAGTGTTTGTCCACTATGTCACCTGAAAAAGTTGTGCTCATTAATGAAGAGCCAACTTGGGCATCTTTCCCAGTAGCTTCTCTTGATCTTCATCTCCTGTAGAGTTATTCACTCTCTACTATATGTGCCTGGTATGCCTTGCATTTCGTGTATTATTCATCACCCTAAATTAATTGCTCATCTGTGTGTGTTTTTTTTCCACCTAGACTACCAAGAACTGGGTCATATTTTATATCTCTCTATATGGGTATTTTGAATGTGTTTTACCATCCAACTTGGTAGGTTACCTTTAAGGACTACTTATTTTGCCTGTGGGCTTGGCTGTTAGCCCTCTATTTAAGATAGATCCCTCCTGTCTGTTTCAGCCAACTTCTCGATGGTTGAAATCATGAAATCATTTGCTTTTTGTGCCGGTTCTCTACAGGAGACCCTTCAACTTGGTTTTGACTTTTTTTTTATTGCTTAAAGTATTACAAAGAGTATTACATATGTTCCTCCCCTTCTTGACATTTCCCCGGCCTCCCCTACCCCCGAGTGTCTTGTGTCCATTGGTTATGCTTATATGCATGCATACAAGTCCTTCGGTTGATCTCTTACTCCCCAGCCCGCCTCCCAACCCTCCCCGGCCTTCCTGCTGTAGTTTGATAGCCTGTTCAATGCGGCTCTGCCTCTGTATCTATTTTTGTTCGTCAGTTTATAATGGTCTTTATTATCCATAAAAGAGTGAGATCATGTGGTTCAACTTGGTTTTAATTCTTGTTTCTGGTATGCCTTCTTGGACATGGCTATTTAGACTGTCCCTTTTTCTTGAGCCGTCCAGTGTTCAACCTTGCCAACATGGCCATGTACATCCATTTTTACTCCTAGATGACATTCAACCCTAGTCTCATATTGCTAGGTGGATGAAATACACATTCACAACTATACCTATAAATGTGTTAAGTTAATAGTTAGATGAAAGATAGTATGTGTTTAAAATAACTTAATTCCTGAATATTTTCCCTAACTCCAGAAGCAATTTTATTTTCTATCACTCAAAACATTCTTCTTATTACAGTACATGAATGGGTAGTAAAAATCATTTAAATTCTGAATTTATATTTTCTCCCATTCCTTTGAGAGATAACTGCACAGTTATCAAATCCCTAGTTTTATTTTTTAGACATGCTTTATGACATTTCAAACATTGAGTACAGATAACAAACAATAACAGTTAATCAAAGTTGATTTTCGTTGCCTGAAGCGTTATCTGTGAAGAATATGGCATAGCAAACGTTCTTATAAAATGTGTTGATAATGTGCTACTGAAATACAATAATAAAACAAAAGATTAAAGTTTTCTTCTTTATCTTCTATTTCAACCTTTTATATTGTTTGGTTTCTTTGCCAGATTTTGACAGCTTCTTTTTAACATAAATGATAGTTGAGTTTTTATAAAATTCTGGAACTCAATTATAATAAAGACAAATAATTTGATAAATAGGGATGCATAGATAGGGTAGTTAGTAATTTTAATCTATATTTTGCAATTCATTTCTTTTTCTAGGAAAAAATTAATTTAAAATCTGCTAAGATGTGTTTTAGAATAGTTACTTGTGAATCGACTGAGAGTTTCCACTCAAAGTCAAGTTAAATGGTTACTAATGTTTACATGTAAAATTTAATAAATATTAAGAAATGTTTAACCAGTTTAAAATAAATTATACACATATGTTATTTTCCAAATGTAGGAAAGACAACAAAAATTGAGAATAAAATTGTTATTATCTAGCCCAGCCAACATGGCTCAATGATTGAGTGTTGACCTATGAACCAGAAGGTCACAATTAGATTCCAGGTCAGGGCACATGCCTAGGTTGTGGTTGTGGCCTTGATCCCCAGTAGGGGGCATGCAGGAGGAAGCCTATCAGTGATTCTCTCTCATCACTGATGTTTCTATCTCCCCATCTCCTTTCTTCTCTGAAATAAATAAAAATATATTAAAAATTGTTATTACCTACAAATAAACACTTCATATGGTTTATTTCATTTTCAACAACATTAAACACTTAATAAAGTCAGTGTTTTAAAATATTACCAAAATCATTTAGGAAACATGGACTCTTAACAAACTTTCAATTTTAGTATTTCAGTAGCCAGTTATATTTTAGTAATTATTCATTAGTTTATCAATTCATTTAGTCAACAGGCACTCATTTCCTATATTCTGACAGACACTCTACCAAGTACAAATGTAATAGTAATAGGACTTTTGAATGATCAAAGGTTACTGTTTTTCAGGCTTTTTTACTAGAGTCTTTACATTTGTTAACTTTAATCCTAATTAAAACCATGGAAGTACTTGAGGTTTATAGAGACTTATACTATCCCATTATTAGATGAGACACCCCTGATGCAAGTACAGGTACATCTTATTCCGAAACTCCTGCTAATCTGCTGCACACCACACACGCTCAGCTCTCCATTTGCAAATGAGTTCCACTCACCTGCCTCCCTTTCTTCCTCCCTCCCTTCCTTCCTCTCTCTTTGTTTTATCTTTCAATTTTTTCTTTACATTTTCATTTCTTTCTTTCATAACTCTTAGCAATAAAACAAACAAAATACAAAAAGTACGTTCGTGATCACATAATGAGGTTCTCTGTGGATACATTTTAACCCCATCTATTAAATATAGCAAATGCTACATAATATTAAATTTCTATTTTAACTCTGAATTATCTTTTTTTATATCAATTCGATTATAATTTGGAATCCAAAGTTTTCCAAGTAAATTTCAGTAATGAATTTTTTTGTTTTCCTTATTTTTTATTATTAATTTCTAAATATCACTTTAGTAAAATATTATGAATATATATAGTGTTCTTATTTCTGATAAAATATTAGTTTAAGCTAAATGTGTCTTTATTTTCAAGACTGTAAAATATAGTGAACAATTAAAAATTGAAATATTCCAATAAATTTATGCCCGAGATAAGATGTATAATCTGAGGCATGATCAAAATATGCAGTGCTCCTGCCATCAACTCGCCTGGAGGGTCAAAGAAGGCCAATGGACAACCTGAGACGTGAGTTTTACTGGAGTAGTTTATGTCATTTGCTTAGATGGCAATTTCAGAGAAGTCAACACCAGGGGGAAACTAGTCTACCTCAAATAGCATAATAGAAAGTCAGGCAAAGAACGTAAAATCAATTGAAGTAAACTGAATAATTAGGCTGGGAAGATTGGACTTTATTCTAAGTTAATGGGAGTCAAATAGGCATTCAATCAAGAACTAACCAGAAAGGAATTGTGATGTTAAAGAAAACATATCTGATAGTTGTCAGCAAGATGCATCAGGTCTTGAAACAGAAAATAAATGACTGAAAGAAAGCACAAGTTAAGGGGAGGTTATAGGAGACACTGGTGGGAATGGGAATAGAAAGGAACAGACATGCAAGGCAGTATAGAGGAACAATCTACTGCATTTACTCGTGCATTTGCAATGAGTAAAGAAAAAGATACACAGATTACACTGAGACTTGACAGTGGGATTTGGAATAATGAAAAAGCATTTAATTGAAGTCTTGCAGAACAGGTTAAAAGCATTCGGATAAATGACACCAAACCAACTGAAATTCCCATTGCTCAGGACCTGTGAAAAAAGGAAATTAAAGTCTTGTCACTGATTATTGTATTTTTTTCAAAATCCAGAGCATCAGTAAATTCTTTCAAGCACTGAGTTTCCATGGGGATACAGTGTCTCTCTTCAGAGATAGTGAAAGCCAAGTACATGTGATACCTCACTGTCCCCACACCCTCAACTAACTTTCTCTCTCCTCTCTAGTCCTCTCTCTCTCTCTCCCCCACCCCTGGTAGAAACAGGCAGCTTTGGCCATGACTCTCACCCCTCCACACACACACTTACAAATATAAAAAGTAATCTATCTCTTTTTACATCAGGGAGATGACTCCATAATATCCTCTTTTTTCATCTATACTTCCCTGGAGCATCAACATTGTCAATCAATCCCTTTCTCTAATTTCACTTATGTGGGTATGCACCCATGTTAATATCCTGTTTTCTTCTTTTTCCTGTGGAGCCATCCACCCCCCCACCACCACCACCACATTTTAACATTCATTAAGTTTTCTATGTGACTTTATTTGTTGA